>NW_027495669.1:0-223117 GCF_021521415.1 Bidens hawaiensis
AGTTCCCAGGGGTTATTATTATTCTGGGGTAACATAGTTCCCAGGGGTTGTTATTGTTCTGGGGTAACATAGTTCCCAGGGGTTATTATTGTTCTGGGGTAACATAGTTCCCAGGAAGTTAAATGAAATGTTCTGGGGTAACATAGTTCCCAGCATGATTATATGGTTAATAAATGATTATTAAAAATGATTTGTCAGTGTTTATTTAAATTAGTGAAACTCACCAACTATTCGTAGTTGACCCGTTTTCTTTACATGTTTTCTAGGTATGCCCAAGTTGGAATGATTGATATGTGCTTAACTATCTGTGCTACCTGTTGGAAGCTTGCTGCTCTATGTTTTGTAATGAATTTATTAATGTTTTATTGGTAATATATGTGTGTAACACCTAGACAGTAACGCAACTCGCAACAATGTAATATGTTATAAATTAATGTAGTGGTATTTTCTTTATAAGCAATGCTGTTGATATCAGATGTGTCTGTTGCATCCCGTGTACGTTTCCGCTGCGGTTACGGGGTGTTACAGAACTTGGTATCAGAGCCATTGGTTATAAAGAATTAGGATGTCTTTAAAAGATACCTAAAATATAACCAGTAGCTCAAGTATTATAGGATCTGAATATCAACTAATAATATATGGTGACGAGATCGGGATGAACTTGGATGGACAAGTGGGTTATTATGGTCCGGAACATAATAACAGACTTGTCTGCACGAGGGAATTCAGGGGAAGTCATGGGGGACTTAAATAGGTAAAATTGGCAACATATGTGTAAATATATGATAATATTATTATGTGGTAAAGTTGTATAAATAAGTATGTGTTAATTTAATTATGAATTACACTACGAAAAGGACTATATGTTTGTTAACTTGTGTGCAGGTATAATGGCAAGAACACCTAGTGTGTCGACGGAAGAGGACCCGGAAGAGGCTAGTTCCGGGGCCTCTGGAAGCCCAAGTGTAGCACCCAGCTCCGAGCCTTCGGAGGCTAGTCATAGTACTTCTAGACAGACCACCCCAGCTAGGAGTGCTAGTGTACCCTCCCCTGCTAGGGTTACCAGGTCTCCTACCCTGCCCGCACCACAGACCACCCCGATTCCCCCCAGACACGGTCCCCGCCTCACGGCGCGGATCAGTGCCCCGTATGTTCCGCCCACTGTTACCCCACCCAGATCCACATACCACCGGGGCGAGTCTTCCCGCCCCCAACCCGAGCCTGCAACCCTACCTGTGTGGGGTCTTCCAAGGCAGGAGCGGGACTTGGCGGCTTGGCTACGTGTTCTCACCGAGCAGGTGAACGAGCACTCTGCCGCCCTGGTCGTGGGGGTACAGAGGCGGGCGTACCTCGGGGACAGCATACTGGACCACCAGTATGCTATTAACCAGTTAAAAAGGGAGTGCTCATACTCCCACTGGTTGATCGACCAGATGGAAACCCGAATGCGGGTTATGATGGCGGTGTTGGTGGTGCTGGTGGCGGTGTTGGTGGGGTTGGTTTACCACCATGTGTAGATGTGTTGGATGGTAGAATCTTGAACCGCTTTTTGATACTCCGTGTAAGTAGTTAGTGGTGATACTAACACGGAGTGAATCTTGTTTAGTTATAGTACAACCACTGGCCCATAGGGGGTCTCTAGTAGGGCATATCATTATCGATACTTTTGGGTATCATTCAAGCACTGACCCATTGCGGGTTATGTCGAGGATGATACCAACATAGGCCCTTTGTATTAAAACTTAGTTGTGTAATGATGACTGGGAAGTATGTAAATGGATGTTTGTGTAATATGTACTAATGTTTATTGATGTATGGAATGTGTTTGTGTTTCATAATTTGGAATGGTATTAATTATATGTGTTTCCTTGATGTTGTGTAGAATGGCACCGAAACGATCAACGAAAATATCGGAAGTAGATGTGAGCCGTTTGATTGCTCAACAGTTGGAGGCGGCGATACCGGATATAGTATCGCGCATCGCCGCCAGTATTAATAACTCGACCAATCCAACCCCTCCGAGCAATAAAACGCCCATAAATAATGACGGGGAACAAAACGCTAATCCTCCAAGGAATGACAACACTATGCCGAGTACTGACGCACCGCCTACGGTGGTCGCTACCGACAGTAATGGCCCTATCCCTACTGTAGAGACCAACCGCACTGGACCATCCAGGGGTTGTTCAATCAAGGACTTTATGTTATGCAAGCCTTTAGAATTTAACGGGTCGGAAGGACCGAATGGGTTAGTGAAATGGTTAGAGAAAATAGAATCAGTGGTAAATATCAGCAACTGTCCCGAGGATTGTGTCGTTAAGTACGCCACCTGTACGTTCACAGACCATGCCTTGACATGGTGGAACACCATAGTACAGACTCGAGGTCAGGCGGCGACAAACCGCATGACCTGGGCAGAGCTTAAGGATCTTGTTTTGAAACATTTCTGCCCAAAGAATGAATTGCAGAAACTGGAGCATGAGTTGTGGAACCTAGAGATGCATGGGGCGGACCACTTGGGATATACCAACCGGTTTAATGAACTGTCACGATTAGTGCCGTGGTTGGTCACCCCAGAGTCAAAGAGGGTGGAACGTTATATTTGGGGACTTACTCCAGTAGTGAGGAGTATAGTTAACGCGGGAGGGCACCAGACGTATGAGGGTGCAGTGACACAGGCTGGTATTGTCACGTATGATTTCTTAAGGAGCGGATCGATAAAGGCGACGGGAGAGTCGGCCGGGGGAAAGCGAGGTACGTATGACAATAGGATCCGAGAGAAACAGCAAGGTAAACGAGCTAGGCCCGCTGCCCAGAGCTATGCCATGACTAGTTCGGGCGGAAGGCAAGAACCGCAGAGGGGAACGTTTCCTAAATGTGGGAAATGTGGTTACCACCATAGTGGCGTGTGCAAGGAGGTGGTGTGCCACCGGTGTGGCAGGGTTGGACATTACGCACCAAATTGTAAGACAAATCTGAACAACCTGAACCGTCAACCGCAACCTATTCGGGCGCAACCATTTAGAACTCAACCAACCCGACAGCAGAACCCGCAAGGAAACCAGATGGTGACCACTAGCCGTGCTTGCTACGAATGCGGCAGCACGGATCACTTCAAAAGGAACTGCCCGAAACTGAATCAGGGAGGAAACGGGAGACAACTCGCGGGTCAGCCATCGGCGTCCAATCCGGCGCGAGGCCGGGCATTTGTGATGGGAGCAAACGAGGCGCGCCAGGACCCCAGCGTAGTGACAGGTACCTTCCTCGTCTCTGATCATTACGCTTCTGTATTATTTGATACAGGCGCCGATAGAAGTTTTGTCTCCGTTAGGTTCCTTTCGATAGCAAACCTTCCTATTGGTGAAACCATAGAACCCTACACCGTAGAGGTCGCTAACGGTAAAACCATGATAGTTAATCGGATTGTTCGGAATTGCCCTTTTATTCTGAGCGAACAATCCTTCCTGATTGACTTGTTACCGGTAGAATTGGGTAGTTTTGACGTGATAGTGGGAATGGATTGGTTGGCTCGTAATAGGGTAGAAATAAACTGTGAAAAGAAAACCGTCAAGATCCGGGTGTCGGATGACGAGGAGGTATTAGTGCAGGGAGAAAAATCCGGCACCATGATACCATTTATATCCCACCTCAAGGTGTTGAAATATATACGTCAGGGATGTGTGGCGTATCTAGCGAGCCTGACGGCCGCTGATTCTGAGGAAAAACGGGTGGACGATATTCCCGTGGTACGCGAATTTCCACAAGTTTTTCCAGAGGAACTTCCTGGATTACCGCCAACCCGACAGGTCGAATTCAGAATCGATCTGTTACCTCAAGCCGGCCCTGTTGCTAAGGCCCCTTACAGACTTGCACCGTCCGAGATGCAAGAACTATCCAACCAGTTGCAGGAATTGTTGGATAAGGGATTTATACGTCCCAGTTATTCCCCGTGGGGTGCACCTGTACTATTTGTGAAAAAGAAGGACGGAAGCCTTCGAATGTGCATTGACTACAGGGAATTGAACAAATTAACCATCAAAAATAGATATCCTCTTCCCCGAATCGATGATTTGTTCGACCAACTACAAGGTGCGAGCTATTTCTCAAAAATTGATCTTAGATCGGGATACCACCAAGTTAGAATTCAAGAGGAGGATATCCCAAAAACCGCGTTTCGGACTCGCTATGGCCACTACGAATTTTTAGTTATGCCTTTTGGGCTAACAAATGCGCCAGCGGTGTTCATGGATCTCATGAACCGAGTCTGTAAACCCTATCTTGACAAGTTCGTCATTGTATTTATTGACGATATTTTGATATACTCGAAGAGTAAAGAGGAGCACGAGCAACACTTAAAGTTAGTTTTAGAGCTCCTGGATCAGGAGAAGTTATATGCAAAATTCTCCAAGTGTAACTTCTGGTTACAAGAGGTGCAATTCCTCGGTCATGTTATAAACCACCAAGGAATACACGTTGATCCGAGTAAGGTTGAAGCTATTAAGAATTGGCAAGCGCCTAAATCTCAGAAAGAAATCCGCCAATTCTTAGGCTTAGCTGGATACTATCGTCGATTTATAGAGAATTTTTCCAGCATCGCCCAACCTTTAACCCTCCTGACTCAAAAGGATCGGAAATATGAATGGGGTGAAGAGCAGGAAACGGCGTTTCAAACGCTAAAACAAAGATTGTGCCAAGCGCCAATCTTAAGTCTTCCCGACGGAGACGATGGATTTGTTGTATATTGTGACGCATCCCGTAGAGGGTTAGGATGCGTGTTAATGCAAAATAAAAAGGTCATAGCCTATGCGTCTCGACAGTTAAAAGTTCATGAGAAAAACTACACTACTCATGACTTGGAACTGGGAGCAGTCATCTTTGCACTTAAAATCTGGAGACACTATCTCTACGGTACAAAGTGCACCATATTCACTGATCATAAAAGTTTGCAACACATATTCGATCAGAAAGAACTGAATATGAGGCAACGAAGATGGGTCGAGTTGCTGAGTGACTATGACTGTGACATACGATATCACCCCGGCAAGGCTAACGTTGTAGCCGATGCCTTGAGTAGAAAGGATCGAGTCAAGCCACTACGTGTGCGAGCGTTGGGGATGATAGTCCAGTCGAACCTTTCAGATTTGATTCGAGTCGCTCAACACGAGGCGTTGAAAGAGGGCCAATTGGATAAAGAAGGACTTTACGGGAATGAGAAGAATTTCGAACAGCGTGTGGACGAAATTCTTTATTTCAAAAATCGGATTTGGATCCCGACCCTCCATGACCTTCGTGATTTGATCATGGATGAAGCACATAAATCGAAATATTCCATACATCCGGGATCAGATAAAATGTACAAGGATGTGAAAGAATTTTACTGGTGGCCAGGAATGAAAAAGGATATAGCCACATACGTCGGCAAGTGTACGACGTGTGCGAGGGTTAAGGCGGAGCACCAGAAACCTTCGGGAATGTTGCAACAGCCAGAAATTCCCGAATGGAAGTGGGAGCAGATCACAATGGATTTTGTGACACACCTCCCCAAGACACCCCGAGGTCATGATGCGATTTGGGTAATCGTGGATCGATTAACCAAATCGGCACATTTTATTCCAATTAGGAATACTTTTAACACTGAGAGACTTGCGCAAATTTATATAAATGAAATAGTGTCTCGTCATGGCATCCCCATCTCGATCATCTCCGATAGGGATAGCCATTTCACCTCCAAACTTTGGCAAGCTGTCCAAGAAGCGTTGGGAACACGTATTGACCTAAGCACAGCTTACCACCCTCAGACCGATGGTCAGTCTGAGAGGACCATTCAAACTTTGGAGGATTTGCTTCGTGCTTGCGTACTGGACTTTAAGGGAAATTGGGATCAACATCTCCCACTCGTTGAATTTTCCTATAATAACAGTTATCACAGCAGTATAAAGGCAGCACCTTATGAAGCATTGTATGGGCGGAAGTGCCGATCACCACTTTGCTGGTCTGAAGTGGGTGACCCGCAGATCATTAGATCGGATCTGGTCCAGGAGACGACCAGCAAGATTCTTGAAATTAAGAACAACCTAAAAGCCGCGCGGGACCGGCAGAAGAGTTATGCCGATACCCGTCGAAAACCGTTGTCATTTGAGAAGGGTGAAAAAGTATATTTGAAAGTATCACCCTGGAAAGGAGTGGTCAGGTTTGGAAAGGCGGGGAAGTTGGCCCCTAGATATATTGGACCATTCATTATTACTGCAAAGATCGGTCCGGTAGCTTACCGACTAGAACTGCCTGAGGAACTAAGTGCAGTTCATAACGTGTTTCATGTGTCGAATTTGAAAAGATGTCTGGCGGATGAGACATCGGTGTTACCCTTAGAGGGTGTGCAAATAAGTGATAGGCTCAACTTCGTAGAGGAGCCCATCGAAATAGTGGACGGTAAGATCAAGCAACTTAGACACAATAAGATCTCGTTGGTCAAAGTTAGATGGAATTCGCAACGAGGCCCAGAATTTACTTGGGAACGAAAGGATGAATTTCGGAAGAAATACCCCCACCTATTTCCTCAAAAGGAAGTAGTTGACGCATAAAATTTCGAGGACGAAATTTTTATAACGGGGGGAGAATGTAACGATTCCGGCAACTCCAGGTATACCCTAGCCGGAATATACTATTTACGTGTTATTTAATATTGATTATATGAGTTATAGCACATTGATACGAATATATATGGTTCACAGTATGAATCATACTCAATTATATAGTGAATCGTATTGGAATTACAATTAATCATTGATCGGTTATTGAAACCCGAACGAATCGGGAATTACATTATAGACGAAGTATATAATGTTTAGTGATATTTACGAAGTATTAATGCTTCGGGATAAGTAAATTATAACACAGAAAAAGGATTTCGATTTAATGGTACGTCGGTACGCTAAACGAAACCTTTAACACCAAACCAAGCAAGAGACGATCAATCAAGCCGAAAAAGATGCGTAATTATTAATAATATGATGTTTTAATGTCATGGGTTAAGTTTTTAAAGTTTTTAAATCAGTTTTATATAAATTTTATTTTAACCCGAAAAACAACCATTTTAGGCTCGTTTCAAGCCGAATTACGAGTTAAACGAGAAACGAACTGAACCAGACTATCCACAACATTATCCGGATTGTGTAATCCGAATATGTGGCTTAGAATGGATTTGTGGGACCCACCCCCACCTCCACTTGGACCAACCGGCCCTATATGCACACACACACACTTCATTTGTTATTTTTTTTAGATCAAAAACTCTCTCAATCTCTCAATCCTTTCAACATCCATTCAAAATCCTTGATTTCTAACAAGACTTTGAAGGTAAAAACATGGTTTAGTTGGTTAAATCATAGTATTGATTTCTTTATTTTGAGTTGTTTTGCAAGAACAAGAGGTTCCAAGTGAAATATGGGTGAAAACCCGAGATGGAACCGGTTCTCGTGTGATCAAGGGATGTATACAAGTTATACAAAGGATCTTGATCCAAGTAATTAGTTAAAAGTGTTTAGAATGAATTTTTACGGTTGAAATCTTGTCAAATGAGTTTTCCTTGTGAAAGACGGGTGAAAACCCGAGATGAAACCGACTCTTGCATGATCAAGAGATGTATACATGTTATACAAGGGATCATGGTCCAAGAAATGAGTAAAAAGAGTCGGGAATGGATTTCTACGGTTAAAACCTTTGTTTTTACTTAAAAACCGACACTTTGAAAGAAATGGTTTGATTATTGGTGTAACTTGCTTGGTATAGTGATATTGTGCTTGTAAGTGTTGTATCTAGCGGCTAGCAAAGGCTAGAAACCGAGATCCTTGCGATCTAAAGCTAGAAAACACAAAATAGTTCGGTTTTCGTGTGTATATGAGATTTGGACAGATTTTCGTGTGCTTAGAGTCGGGTCACGAAATTTCACAGAAATGATCTACACATGAAAATATGAGATCTGTGAATTTTTGGTAATTTTTGGATAAAAGATGAATATTTGGTGAATTTAATGCTCGGTTTTGGCCAAAAATAGTGAAAAATAGCAAAACATGATGAAAAATTCCGGAAAATTTAAGATAAGCTTTTTATATCATATAAAAGTCACCCACAAAATTTGAGCTCAGTTGGAAAAGCCTAAGTAGGCTTTTCGGTGAAACGAGTTCTAGGGCTTTCTAGCTCGGTTTTGGGTGAAAATGGCTTGAAAAATAAGTTTTAAATTCTGGAAAAATTCCAGAAAGTTATGAGGATGATAGAGATCATCCCAGAAAAATTTGGGATTTTTCTAAAGTGTTTTGGTATTTTTGATATATTTAGTGTTTTAATAAGATTTAAAAATAGATAAATAAATGTAAATATAGGAAAATAAATCTGGGAAAATTCCAGAAAGTTATGAGGATGATAGAGATCATCCCAGAAAAATTTGGGATTTTTCTGAAGTGTTTTGGTATTTTTGATATATTTAGTGTTTTAATAAGATTTAAAAATAGATAAATAAATGTAAATATAGGAAAATAAATCTGGGAAAATTCCAGAAAGTTATGAGGATGATAGAGATCATCCCAGAAAAATTTGGGATTTTTCTAAAGTGTTTTGGTATTTTTGATATATTTAGTATTTTAATAAGATTTAAAAATAGATAAATAAATATAAATGTAAGAAAATAAATCTGGAAAATTTTTACAAAATTCCTTACTATTAAATTAAGTTTTGTGCAAAATTTCAAGACCCGAGACTAATCGGGTAATTATTTGTGCTAAAAAGAACATAAAAACAAGTTTTTAAAGCTTAAAACGTGTAAACCGGCAAAGTTCGCATAAGCGAGCTGACTGGTACATGAAAACTCTAAAAATAGACTATTTCATAAATCTAAGTAAATTAAGTAAAAATAAATCATCCGAAAATAATTCGGATGATTTGGGTAATTTTACCGATTTTACCGTTTCCGGCACCGAAATACCGGAAACGGGCCCCACGGCCAAACGGGGTGTCAAACCGAGCTATAATTTCATCACCTTAACTAAATTGACTGTCAAACTCTAAGCAATGTCAATCTGAGTCCTTAGAAGTGTCACGGGGTTAACATTGTCCCCGAATCGAGTACAGTACTGGGTTAACAATGTTCCCAGATGTACCGATTGATATGTATTTAAGTTATGGGAATTATATAGTAACGACTAGATATTATATTACAGATCCAGGCACGTAGCTGTTCCTTATATTACTCACCGACTCACAAAAAAGGTGAGTTTTCACGAGCCCCTTTTAATGAATTGTTTTAATTATATTTTCCCGGGGCGGAAAACATGTCTTATTTAAAGTATTTAAGTACATACCGATCGTATGGAAATACTTGTACATTTATATATATATGGACTGATGCATAGAATATATAAAATGTTTATAATGTGTTATTGTTCTGGGGTAACATAGTTCCCAGGGGTTATATTGTTCTGGGGTAACATAGTTCCCAGGGGTTATTATTGTTCTGGGGTAACATAGTTCCCAGGGGTTATTATTGTTCTGGGGTAACCTAGTTCCCAGGGGTTATTATTGTTCTGGGGTAACATAGTTCCCAGGGGTTATTGTTGTTCTGGGGTAACATAGTTCCCAGGGGTTATTATTATTCTGGGGTAACATAGTTCCCAGGGGTTGTTATTGTTCTGGGGTAACATAGTTCCCAGGGGTTATTATTGTTCTGGGGTAACATAGTTCCCAGGAAGTTAAATGAAATGTTCTGGGGTAACATAGTTCCCAGCATGATTATATGGTTAATAAATGATTATTAAAAATGATTTGTCAGTGTTTATTTAAATTAGTGAAACTCACCAACTATTCGTAGTTGACCCGTTTTCTTTACATGTTTTCTAGGTATGCCCAAGTTGGAATGATTGATATGTGCTTAACTATCTGTGCTACCTGTTGGAAGCTTGCTGCTCTATGTTTTGTAATGAATTTATTAATGTTTTATTGGTAATATATGTGTGTAACACCTAGACAGTAACGCAACTCGCAACAATGTAATATGTTATAAATTAATGTAGTGGTATTTTCTTTATAAGCAATGCTGTTGATATCAGATGTGTCTGTTGCATCCCGTGTACGTTTCCGCTGCGGTTACGGGGTGTTACAGTGCCTGATGTAGCCCATATAATGCTTTGCTCAGTTTGTACACATGATCAGGAAAATCTGGGTCAGGAAAACCCGAAGGTTGTTCACATGTACCACCTCATCGACTTTTCCGTTAAGAAACACACTCTTCACATCCAACTGGAACACTTTCATCTCTTTGTGTGCAGCAAATGCTAGAAACAGTCGAATTGCCTCCAGTCTTGCCACAGGAGCAAACACTTCGTTGTAATCGATTCCTTCCTGTTGATTGAACCCTTTAACTACCAATCTTGCCTTGTTTCGAATGATTACCCTCTTCTCATCTCTCTTACACTTGAATACCCACTTTGTACCGATAGCGTTGACTTCTTGTGGTTTTTCAACTAACTGCCATACTTCCATCTTTTCAAACCATGCCAGTTCTTCCTGCATGGCTTCAACCCACGAGCTATCCTTCAGTGCCATTTGATAATTCTTTGGTTCTATCTGATTGATGAAGCATGCGTACAAGCATTCATTTATAATACCCGTGTCTTTAATGCTTGCATACACACATGTGTTTTCATCCAAACTTCTTCTAGTACGAACACCATCAGAAGGATTACCGATCACATTTTCCAAAGGGTGATTCTTGTGAATTTTGGTGGTCTGTACCGGACCGACTTCCAGATCATTCTCAAGATTTGAAGAGAATTCATCAGAGTGAGGCTGAGTGTGAAATGGATTGTAGAATTCATCTTCATTCGAGACAGCTGGAGTTTCAACTGCACTTGACGAGGTTGGTTGATTTTCATTATATTGCGGACGTTGTACAATGGCCTCTCTTCGTCATACAGCATTTGTGTGGCCATTTTCTCATCTATGTTTGCAAAATCCAAGTAAGGCACATTAAAAGATTTGAATAGCTTATCATAGTCGAAAGCCTCTGCTGGTCCCATGCTAAGCCTTGGTGATTTGTAACTAGTAATGTCAGTGTTACAGACCACCTCAACCTTGCTGTTTGATAGATTAAAGACTCTTCTGTTGGGTGTCCCAACAACATAGCCAACTAAGATATCTTCGTCAGCTTTCTCACCAAATTTAGAGTTAGTCTTTAATATCGAACATGGGGACACGAAAGGTTCAAGACCTTTCAAATTTGGCTTTCTACCATGCATAAGTTCATAGCAGGTTTTATTTAATCTTTTAACAGTTAAAACACGATTAAGGACATAACAGGCTGTAGCAACAGCCTCAGCTCGGAACACCACGGGAAGTTTAGCATCTGCCAGCATGGTCCTGGAGCCTTCGATTAGTGTTCTATTCTTCCTTTCAGCTACTCCATTTTGTCGCGGAGTATATGGGGCGCTGTACTGATGTTCTATCCCTTTCTGTAAACAAAACATCTCCATCTGATAGTTCTTGAACTCTATACCATTATCACTTCTGATGTACTTAACCTTTCTCCCAACAATATTTTCCACCTTGGTAATCAAGTTAATTACCAACTGAACTATTTCATCTTTTGCCTTCAGAAAATAAACCCAAGAGTATCGTGAGTAATCATCGGTTACCACCAAACAGTATGACGTTCCTCCTAGACTTTTTACATTCACAGGACTAAAGAGATCCATGTAAAGCAAGTCCAGGGTGCTGACAATTGAGTTAACCTTCTTGGAGTGATGTGGCTTCTTGTGCTGTTTTCCTTTCTTGCATGACACACATTGGTCTTCAAAATTGAAGTTCTTTAATGGAACCCCAAGTATCAGCCCATTCTTAACAATGTAATTCATCTTGCGAAGATGAATATGACCCATTCTTCGGTGCCACAACTCTGACTCAGATTCTGTTGCTTTTGACAAAAGACATGACTCTTCTGTTGCCATCTCGGTAGATCTCATATCCATTACATATGTGTTCTTTTCTCTTGGAGCCTTCATCACGACCCAGGTTTTTGGTATCTTGAAACCAGGATAAAGCACGAGTGCCTCATCTTTAGTAAAATGAACGGCGTATTCTTTGTCACAAATCTGAGAGACACTCAATAGGTTGTGTTTCAACTCTTTCACAAAATTCACTTTTTCCAACTTTATTCTTCCATTTGTCACAGTCCCAATCCCAGTAATTCTTCCTCCACTTTCTCCTGCAAAACTAACCCTTCCTCCTTGAACAGTCTTCCAATCACGTAACAATTTCTTGTTACCAGTCATGTGCCGGGAACAACCACTGTCAACAACCCACATATTGTTTACAGCCCTGCTCGACTGTTCCTGCACAATTAAAGAAATAGATTAAAATCTGGGGACCCAAGACCTTCTGGTCTTGGGTTGATTAAACCTGTTATCCGGCATCCAGTACCTTGGTTGCCCAAAGTTAGTTTGAGGAGAGTTTCTATAAGTTCTGAAAGGAAAATTTCTAGATGACTGGCTATGAGGCCATCCAAACCTTTGTGAATTTCTAGTATTAATGGAATTATAATTGTTGATTTGGTGATTCACTGGAAAAAAACGAGACTGGTTTCTTTAAAATCTTGGATTAGTCCAATGATTGAAATTTGATGTGTTAGCATTCTTACCAACATCATATTTAGTATTCGTTTTATTCTCAGTTTTAGTAGGCCTCATATTTCTATATTTCCTCTGTTTCAGAGGACAGTCAGTGACAAGGTGTCATATCCTGTTGCATCTAAAACAACTTCTATTCGAACTATTCTTGTTGTTTTGAACTTTCGTCTCAAAAGTTGTTGCAGATGTCGAGGTTGTGTTACTATCAGTTTACCTCACGTATGGTGGAACAAACGGATTTAGGGAAGATTTCTTTTCATCAAACTTATAGTCCTCCCCTCGTTTTAGTAACACGACCTCTTCTTTTATCTCACCCGATTCGGACAATTTGTCTGAATTTGACGAGACAAAACTTGTGACATTAGAACTTGTCTGACTCGCTTCACTCTCATTAACTTTAGTTTCTTTAGTAGAGACTTTGATTGGAACTGTCTGACTAATTTCAACATTGACGGATTGCTGATTACTAGGATTATATGTATAGTTATTGTTATATGGTGGTGGGACTTCTGTGAATCCAATTCCCTCTTTGTTAATCGGGGAACATTGAACACTTAGAATATGATCTAGCATCACAGAAGAATTTCTAAATTGTTCAATTTTCCTGTTTAGTTCCACCACCTTTACCTGGTAATCAGCTATCTGTTTATCATTTTCAGCTATTAGTTTGGTCTTTTCTTCTAACACCTCATAGCTAAGATCAATTACTTGTATTTTTTCAGCTAGGGTGGCCTTAAGACTTCTGATGTCTTTTTCACTAGCTTTTATTTTTACCAAGTAGCTATTTTCTTTAGTTTTCGAATAATGATGTTCTTCTTTTAAACCTTTTAATTCACTGTCCAAACTAACAAACTGACCAGTTAATGCTTTCAATTGATCATACAGTTTTTTACATTGTTCACAATGAGATTCAGATCATACCTCTGAGAGCTGATCGTTCACTTCTGTCATGTATGCTTGATCCTCCATCAGCTCTTTGTCGTACCTTCCAGTTTCGATATTTACCAGATTTGCTTGTTCGATCACCTCCTCAACTTGTAAATTCCAGTTATATCCACCGTTCTGCTGAGATACCATAGCTTTGTTTTCACCTCCATTTCCATTGTGTTGAGCAGGCATGTTCTGACTTCGTTTCACTCTCTCATTTGTACACTCTTTAGCAAAGTGACCATTTTGTTGACAGTTATAACAACGAACCTTTGACTTATTAAACCCCGGTCTTTCTCCAACAAACTTTCTACCATTTTTCTTCATAAATCTCTTTACCCTTCGTACTATCATAGCCATCTGCCACTGCAGATCTATTTCCTCCAGATCATTAGCATCGATCTGATCATAGTCCTCATCCAAGGTTGTAGGGTCGACTATTTTTTCTTGATGTAATTCTCATAAGAGGCAATGAAAGAGGCATAGAGAGCAAACTGTTGTTCAGCTGATTTCACACTCATCGGCATCTGAGTGTAATTCATACTAGGTGTACTGTTTGAGAAATTACCAGCTGAGGACTGAGACTTTGAGGAACTACTTCCACCCGCCACAAAACATACGTCACCATCCATATTGAGTACCGCATGACCATCTTGAGTGGAGTTTGGTTCCCCCCTTGAGTAGTAGGCAGTGGATTCTGTTTTTAAACTTGAGTTTGGAGTGACTTTAGCACCATACATTCCCGGATCCAGAACCTGATCAGTAGGTGTCTCCTTTCGAGCCATGTTAAGTTCAAAATTACGTAACTTATTTACCACCGTCTCAAAGTCAATATTCTCAAAATCTTTATCTTCTCTCATCAGAACTGTGTACATCTCCCATTTTGGTGGGAGAGCATCAAGAAGCTTTTCCACTATCTCTTCTTCCTTGTATTCAATGGAGTAGTTATTCAGCTCGGTCATCAGATGATAATATCGTGTGATGATGTCATCAAGTGATTCATTTTTCAGGTACTTGAATACAGAGAATTGAGTTTTCAGTAGCTTTGTCTTGGAGGTACGTATCCCAGCATTCCATTCATATCAATTTTCTAGTTCTTCCCATAGTTCTCTAGCAGTTTTGTATTTTTTGAAAGTATGAAGAATCTCTTGTGGAAGTGCCATTGTTATGGCTGCATGTGCTTTACTTTCTGCCTCATACATTTTCTTTTCATCATCCTCCATCTTACTATACTTCTTAATCTGTTCACGACCTTCAAATTCAGTAGTTGGTGGAATGTACCCATCTTGAATGCATACCCACATCTTTGATTCTTGATACTTCACATACTGTTCAAATCTATCTTTCCATGCAACGAAATCAGTACCTTTAAGCAGTTTCGGAGCTTTAGTTGCTGAACCAGCTTCAACTTCTATATTTAGGATGTTTATCGAAGTCATGGTTGAAAGAAACGAGAATCAAAAATCAAAAACAAGTTTCTGTGAACAGCGAAGTTAATACAACTTCGCTAGTCTGCAACTTCGCTGGATCTATAACTTCGCAGCCTACTAACTTTGCAGGTTACAACTTCGCAGTTTCCTAACTTCGCTTGATTACTAACTTCGCTTGATTACAACTTCGCCAAAACCCTATATGTTCGCCAAAACCCTAAATTGGGCGACGGCAACTTCGCTAGAGGAACAACGATGGTTTGCAGGTTTGACACAGTCGATTGTGAAGGTTTCGAGAGTGATGGAAAGATGTATTTGATGAGTATTGTAGAGAAACTGACAGGGGAGCAATATTTCAACGTAAACCAGTTCCGTGAATAGTCGAACGGAGCAATTTTAACACTCGTGTGATAATCCCGAACCACACAATCACGAGCAAAAAGCTCTGATACCAATTGTAGGTTCCCAGCCGGATCTACACAGGAGTATCTCGTAACACGAGGGTGCGGAATCCCCTACGTATACGATACGAGTGCTAAGACGATGAGCACGTAAATCACACGCAACACACAAGTATATATAAGAGAATACGAGTTATATTGCAAAGGGTAATAACCAGAACCAAACACGTGACTCAGAGAATCACCCAAAAATAGCCGTTCAAAGTTAATCATAAAAGAGCCGAAGTTAGAGTTTATATAACTCGACAACTTCGCCTAACATACTAGGCGAAGTTGTCCTAACTTCGCTCAACTCAAGTTCGCTAAAACAAAGGCGAACATGTAAGAACAAGCTCAACACAAAACGAACAATTTAAATGATTATAGACACATATAAACATGAGATACTGAACTACTGGCATCATGCACCAGCAGGAAGATTTGTTGCTGATTGAAGATCTGAAGAAGAAAAATGACGTAAGCAAAGCACTGTTCCATTGAAGTGTGACGTCAGCTGCTTTGTTCTTCATTTCCGTCCAGATCTACAAAAATCCGGTGTTTTCTGTTCTTTATTTTAGTTAAAGTTTACAACTTTATTACATTTTCGTGCTCAAATCGGAAAGATATATCAGATCTGAAGATTTAACTCTCAGATCTGATTATTTGTTTTTGAACTCTGTTTTTACTGATTATTAGTTTTTTTGCTTTTCAAAATTTCCAAAATGTCTGGTTACGAAGAGCAGGAAGTGTCTACTAACAAGATTCCCAGATTGTATGGACATGACAATTTCATAAAATGGAAGGTCTTGTTTGAAGCAGCTGTGTGCTACAACTATGTAGAGATGTGGAGCTCAATCAAAAATGGCCCACAAACAGCTGATGGTGCAGCTACCCTGACTGTGCGTGATAGAATGAAGAAGGCAGATGACAGGGCATTAGCTATGATTAAGCTAGGACTGTCTTGGTATATTCTTACCAAGGTTGCACATCATACCACTGCAAAGGCAATGTATGATGAAATTCTTGAAATGTTTGAAGGAAACACTGAGCTCAAGAATATCAAGAAGCAAAGACTCAAGCAACAACTTGAGAGATTCAGATACAAGGATAGTGAAAGGTTGAAGTCAATCCTTGAGAGATTCTTGACTATTGTGAAAGAGCTGAGAACTACTGACTATGTCATGACTGATTTTGACCTAAACACCAAGCTGCTCAATTCAATGCCTAAGGAATGGTACAATGCTTTCAAATTCATCCTTCAAAAACCAACTTTGATCAACTAAAAGTGGATGATGTAGTGTGCTTCCTTCAGGCTGCTGAAATTGAAATGATTGAGAATGAGATGATTAAAGAAGATAGACCATGTTTCCAGGTGATCAATGCTCTTATCGCACCAATGAGACATTTGTCCACTAAGAACCAACAACAAATTCCTATTATTGAGGAACCAACTGAATTTGGGGTTGAAACACCCAAATCATGTGTTGGTGGCAGCTCAAGTCACCAAGGGAACCAGTCTAGGTTCAATGTTTAGCTCATTGATGACAATGACACTGCATCAATGGCAAGTGGACATATGCCTTACTCTGGTGGAAACAGTGGTCAAGAAAATGACACTCAAGCACTCTTCTCAATGTTCATTGAGTCATATAATGCATTTGTGGCCAAGAACCTAATCCACACAAGTGTCATCCAGGATGATCTGGAGTAAATAGATGTAGATAACCTTGAAGATATGGATCTAAAGTGGCAGGTTGCAATGTTAGCACTGAGAAGCAAAAGGCTATTCAATAGAACTGGTAGATCCTTGGTCTATGGACCAAATGAAAGGATTGGCTTTGATAAGTCAAAGGCTATTTGTTACAACTGCCAACAGCCTGATCATTTTTCTAGAGAGTGTAACCAGCCCAGAAACTTTCAAGCCAATCAGTTTCAGAATTAGCAGCCAAGAAACCAGATGCAATATCAACAGAATTACCAGCAGAACCAGAACAGAAATAACAACTTCAACAACAACAAAAATCCCAACTTCAACAATTTTCAACAGCCCCAAATGAATAATCAACAAAATGTTTCTCAAAATCAAAACTTCCAAAGAAACCAATTCCCTTAATCTGCTCAAAACAACCTCAACAGACCAAATCAAAATCAACCAAGAAATCAAGGAAATGTAGCTGTTGTTGCACAACAAGATGGTGATTTTGACTAGAGCAATCATGAAGAAGAAATCAAAGTTGCCAATGTTGCATTCATGGCCAAAATTGAGAATGAGACTGGAGCATCATCTTCTCAGGTACACTCATCAACTCTCACTGACTTAAATGAAACAATTATTGTTTTGAATATGAAAAAAGGCAAGCTAGAGAGTGAGTGTTTCATAAAACAAAGTATCATCAATGGGTATGAAGCGAGTGATGCATTCTATGATGAGAAGATCAGAAGTTTGGAAGAAGACTGTATGAGTAGCTATAGAGCTCAACAGAGGTACATTACTGGAATTGATGGGTTAAAGAAGATGTTAATTGAAGAAAAGGTGAAGAACACAAAGCTAGAAATTGACAATGAATTCTTAAAGAATTTGATCTCCATAGAAAAAATTTGTGGCATTTTGAACCAAGTTAGTGAGAAAGACAAGTATAAGGCTGTTCCACCTCCTTTCAACAACAACTTCTTACCCAAAGTTGACAAAAATAAAAGAGATAGTTATATCCAGCAATTTAGAGAGGTGATTCAAGACAAAGAACAGTTTGTTGATCTTTACAAGAATGTTGAAGTAAATGAAGAGGGAGAATTTGTTGTAAAGGATGATATGAAAGAGGACAAGTCAATTGGAGTACAAGTGTCTGAAGATGACTTTGATTCTGATAATCTAAATGCTGATGATTTAAGTGACTTGAGTGATCAAATCATTGATGAAGAGATTAAAGTTGCTGATAGAGGTAGAAGGTACAAGAAGCTAGACTCAGTTGAAAAACTACCCTATCTACCACCTGTTACTCCAAAAATGAAGAAAGTGAATGAAAGGATGAGAAGAGAACATGTGTCATTTGACATATGTGAAAGATCAAAAGTTAGTTACAATGCAATTAGACCACCAAGCAAAGCTGTTTTGCAAAGAATCAAAGAAAATAACAAGAAGAAAGTGACTGAACCAGTTGTTTGTTACAATTTCATTCCAGTTTAGACAGTTTTCTCAAGTCATGAAGTATTTTATATTGGGGAAGTGGAAACCATGGAGGAATATGAAAAGAGGCAGTCAAGGCACAAAGGAAGCCTAGATGAAGAGCCTATGAGTATGAAGAAAGTTATATTTGTAAAGGGAAAGGTTGAAAGAAATGATATCAAGATTGATGAATTTGTTCATTTCTCAACTGACTTTGATGGTCTGAAGACTCAAAAGACACTTGGAGTTGATCCTCCAAGACCAAGTGAAAGGTTTAAGAAAGGAGCTGGCCATGAAAAGTTCAAAGGAAAAGTATGGTGCAAAAGATGTGATGAGTATGGACATCACACTGACACATGAAATGATAGACTCAACTTTAAACCTTTCCATGTCCCAGATGAAACAAAGTTTGGACAAGACTTTGTTCTCAATAAATTGAAATATGAAGAATACTTGGGAAAAGGGAAAGTAAGTGAACAAGGTAAGAAGAATGAGTCTGCAGTCAGTTGCACCAGAGAAGAAAGCTGAAGTAAGATTAAGAAAACCAAGTGATAAGCAAAATAGAAGAAGCAAATCTCCTAAGAAGACTGAGTTTGTGAAGAAGAAGAATTTTCAACCTTTGAGAATCATTCCCAACAATGACACAAAATCTGTTAAGTCTGATGATTCTCAGGGATCTTCAAACAGTCAAAAGAAGAGAAACAAAGGTGTTGTTCATAGAAAGAAACATACTGAATTAACTGGAGATGAGAAATTCTTGTTGAAACATGGTTATGAACCTGAAGGTTTTCTGTGGAAGCCTAAAGTTGAAATCAAAGAAGAAGTGAGTATGGATGTAAGAGACTTTTCAAGCAAAAAAGACTATGTTGTTCAAGAATGTAACAAAGAAGTTTCTGAATGTGAAGGCACAATCTCATTTGTGAAAAATCCAAGAGAGTGTGGATATGAAACAGATGATTCTGATCACATTGGAATCACTCATGAAGACTCTGAACCCATAACACTCACTCCCAATGCTGCCATTGAAATTAAATTTGATGACTTGCAAGTTGAAGAAGCTTGCACTTCATCATCTAACTAATCACTTTTCTTTATGTTGTGCAGGAACAGTCCACTACACTTAATGAAGTATGGTATCTGGAAAATGGATGTTCTAGGCACATGACTTGTGACAAGAGGTCACTTGTTAACTATGAAGAAACGTTTGATGGTCCTGTGGCATTTTGAAGTGATGAGAATGGAGGAAAAATTGTTGGAAAGGGTATCTTGACTAATGGGAAAGTAACTTTTGACTATGTTTTCTATGTAGAAGGACTTCAGTATAATCTTTTAAGCATATCCCAGATGTGTGATAAAGGTTACAAAGTTGGTTTTGATGACTCACACTGCTTCATCCTGAAGCCTGAATATGTAATTCCTCCTGTTTCTAAAGCCACTGAGAATGAAGCAAAGTTATGGCATAGAAAGCTGTGTCATGTCAATCTCAAAAATATAAACAAACTAGTGAAAGGCAATCTTGTAATTGGACTACCCACTAGAGAGTTCAAGCTGGATGAGAATTGTGGTTCTTGTCAGAAAGGAAAGCAGCACAAGTCTTCTCACAAGACTAAACTCATCAATTCAATTGATCAAGCACTTGAAATGCTTCACATGGATCTCTTTGGTCCTGTGAGTGTTCCAAGCATTGGGAAGAAAATATATTTTCATGTGATCATTGATGACTTTTCAAGATATACTTGGGTCTATTTCCTGAGTACAAATATGAGGCTGCTGAGTTTATCATGAACTGTGTGAATAGAATTGAAAATAAACTGGATAAAAGGGTTAAAGTGATGACAAGTGACAATGGTACTGAGTTCAAGAATGGAGTGATTGAAGAATTTTGCAACAACAAAGGAATACTTCAACAATTCTCAGCTCCTAGAACTCCTGAACAAAATGGTGTTGCTGAGAGAAGAAATAGAACACTCATTGAAGCAGCAAGGACCATGCTTGTTGATGCCAATTTACCTGTCACATTTTGGAAAGAAACAATTAACACAACATTTTATGTTCAGAAAAGAGTACTGATAAACAAAAGTCACAACAAGACTCCATACGAAATCTTCTACAATAGAAAACCCTATATCAAGTTTTTCAAAGCTTTTGGATGCAAATGTTTCTTGTTGAACACTAAGGATTACTTGAACAAGTTTCAAGTCAAATCCTTGGATTGCTTCTTTGTAGGCTACTCTACACACTCTAAGCCCTACAGAGTGTATGTGAAAGATCATTTAGTTGTAATTGAATCCTCTGATATAGTTTTCAATGAAAACCAATTTAATATTGTTGATGGTTCATCTTGGTTGTTTGAATTAGAGAAATTGATCAAATCCTTCAAGATATACCCTGAAGACTATGATGAATCCTTTTACAAAACCAATGTAGTTGAAAATACAAATAACAAGACATTGGATTTGGAGAAGTTATGGAAAAAGGTTACTAGCAAAGAAGAGAATTAACATTCACAAAGGATCCCTCAAGTGAAATTGATGAAAAAGTTCAAGAGAATGATCATGTAACCAATCAAAATCCTAAACAAGATCAAGCTGATAATATTCAAGATAATCAACAGAAGCAAAATGATCAAGTTCAAGAAGAGGAAGATCCAAGCAACCACGCTGGTGAAGAAGCAACTGGTCCAAATACAAGGTTTCAAGACTTGTTTGAAAGATTGAATCTAGATAACTTTGGTGCATCAACTTCAAGACTGAATAATGTTTAAAGCACCTAGAAATGACAGTGAAACAACTGATTTGAGCATTGAAGAACCAAAATTCAATGAATCAAATCTTGACACAACTGTGTCTACTGATGTGATTATTCAAACCCCATATGTTGAAAAGAATCATCTTGCTGAACACATTATTGGCAATATACATGAAAGAGTTACAAGAAGTCACTTTGAAACTGCAAACATTTGCTTATACTCATGCTTTCTATCCCAAACAGAACCAAAGAACATTGTTCAAGCCTTAAGGGATAATAGTTGGGTGCAAGTTATGCAGGAAGAGTTGGCTCAGTTTAGAGATCTGCAAGTTTTGGAACTTGTAGACAGGCCAAGAAACAAACATACCATTGACATAAAATGGGTGTTCAGAAACAAAAGGGATGAAAGGGGTTTAGTGATTAAGAACAAAGCCAGACCTGTAGCTTTGGGATGCCTGCAAGAAGAGGAATTGACTTTGAGGAAGTCTTTGAACCAGTTGCAAGACTTGAAGCAATAAGAATCTTTCTAGCTTATGCTGCCTCAAAGAATATCATGGTATTCCAGCTTGATGTCAAATCTGATTTTCTAAATGGAAAGATAGAAGAGGAGGTGTATGTTTCTCAACCTCCAAGTTTTGAGGATCCTATCTATCCTAACAGGGTGTATAAATTGAACAAAGCCTTGTATGGATTGCATCAGGCTCCTAGAGCTTGGTATGATGAACTATCAAATCATCTACTTGAAAATGGTTTCCAAAGGGGAGCTATTGACAAGACCCTCTTTTACAAAAAGAAAGGAAGAGATTTGCTCTTGTTACAAGTCTATGTGGATGACATAATATTTAGGTCAACCAATAAATAATATGTATGGAGTTTGAAGAGGTGATGAAATCCAAGTATAGCATGAGTTCAATGGGGGAAATGAACTTCTTCCTTGGCCTACAAGTTCAGCAAAAGGCTGATGGGATCTTCATTTACCAGTCTAAGTATGTACAGGACATATTAGACAAGTTCAAGTGTCATGATTTGAAGACAGCTTCAACTCATATGGATTCAAAAGAAAAGATGGTAGCTAATGAAAAGGGGGAGCCAGTAGATGAGCATGAATATTGAGCAAAGATTGGCTCACTGATGTATTTGACTGCTTCAAGGCCTGATATCATGTTTGCAGTTTGTGTGTGTGCAAGGTTTCAGTCGAGTCCCAAGGTCTCTCACATGAATGCTGTCAAGAGAATATTTAACTATCTGAAGGGAAGACCTGATTTGGGAATTTGGTATCCAAAGAACCAGTCTTTTGAACTGACTGCCTACACAGACAGTGACTATGATGGCATGGTGTTACTATCTGAAGTTGAGGAGGTTGCTGGAGGAGAGAGTGAGAACGATGAAGATGATAGTTCTGATAATGATGAGAATGATGGGAATAATGATGATGATGCTGGAAATATGGAGGGAGGAATTGTCAACCTTAAGGTCATTGCACAACCTCAGGGGGGACAGAACATTATACCAGAACAGCCACCACAAACACCACCACACCAACCTTTACCTATTGACCAAACCAACCAAACTCCACCACAATCACCACCTCAAATATCCGAAATATCACTTGACCAAACATCAATTCTAACCCCAACCCTTACTGAACCATTACACCAATACCCAATCCAAACCTTAACCCAAAGCCAGCCTGAAACATCAAAACAAACATCCCCACAACCACAAACACCACCAACCAACAGTCCAATCCACACAGATACATTCACTACTATCCCACCCCATACTCAATCACCATCCCAACCAATTACAACAACCCAAACTACCACTATCCTAACCCAAACCTTACCTCAAACCAGTTCCCAAATACCACCCTAAACCACAACCCAAACCCCACCTGAATCACCTACACCACCTACATTTACCATCACCCACACCAAAACCCTTCTAATTCCAAACATCAACCCACTACCATCCACCAGTGAAAACATGTTTGAAGATGCCAACCCAATAAACCCTTAATCGACTAATCAAGACCAATCTGAACCTGAACCTTTCTCTACCTCACCACCAATAACCCCTCCTGCTGGTACATTTTTATTTGAAAGAAATTTGGACCTCATGATGGAAAATGCCACATTGAAGAAACAAAATGAGAAGTTAACGAAGGAGAATGTGGTACTACTGGATAAGTTGGCCCAGACATTAATGAAAATTCAAACCCTGGAGCAAAAGGTTGAGAAGACCTCAGCTGCCCCAAAACAGGGGGAGAATGTTACAAAGCCAACTGATGCTATTGTTAATACTGATGATGTAGTGATGGAGGAGGCAAGTGAAAGAAACGTTGATGGGTTGACATGCATTTTAAATGCTTATGATGATGAGGAGAAGAGTGAAGAAAGGAGGATGGAGGATGTTGAATATGAAGCTGATAAATCTGATGTTGAAGAACAAAACTATGGCATTAATGATGAAGAAATGAATGTGGTATGGAGAGATGAGGATGATGAGGTGAGAGGTGAAAAGGAGACAGAGGATGGAGTTGAGAAGAAGACTGGAGTTGAAAATGAAATGATAAACACTGAGAATGTAGTCACTGTCAATACTGCTACTGAGGAGCCAATACTTACTAAACAACTTGAAAGCTCCAAGAGGGTAGAGTATGATCCAGAGTTGGAAGCACTTGAAAAGGAAATTTATGATTATCAACAGTATGAGGATGAAGAAGATGTACAGAGGAGATTGGAAAAAGGAAAAGAAAAAGTCTATGAAGAGGAGCATGTTAAGGCTGATATTGTGAAAGAAAAATTGTTGAATGAGGAGGAAGCGGCTTCTGCTGCTGCAAGGAGAGAGTTTGAAAACGTGGTTAGAGAGACAAGGGAAAGAGAGATACTTGCCCAAATCTTGTCTCCTGAAGAATTAGCAGAGCATTAAGCACTGATCGATCAAGCCAATGTAGCTAAGGTGATAAATGAAGAAGAGGCTGATGATCAGATTGTTATTGAAGCATTGATTAATCTAAAAAGAGTTGAGGAAGTGGATAACTCTTTGGCTATGGTGGTTAGCTTGTTTCAACCTCAAAGTCAAACACATAAAGAAACAACTGAAACATATGAGCCAACAAATTTGAATACAGAGATTGTGGTTGAAGAAGAGATTGGTGAATCAATTGCCTCAATGGCTGCCAAGAAATGGGTTGAACAAGTGAAAGATGACATCAGACAAAATCCAAATAAAAGCTGGCTTGAAAAGGAAAATGTAAGTCAAACCACTGAAACACTTCAGCAAAAGAAGGAAAGACTTTCAGAGCTAAAAGAACAATATGTAGAGAAAGTCAACAGATTTGCAAAGATTTACATGAGAATAAAAAGGGCAAGTGAACAGTCAGAACATGAAAAACCTGCCAAGAAAGGGAAATGGGATGAGAAGAATAAATATTTTGTGGAAACCCCAGATGATAAAGAGAGTCCAATAAGGGCTATTCCTCTGCAGACTTTAAGGCCAGATGAAATGTGCAAGGAGTGCCTAATGTACCATACCCTATAAATCCAACTTCTGATGAACCTAAGATTGATGCAGCGAATGAAACTGAGGAGGAGGATGATTCAGAGGTGAATCAAGTGGAGCTGGATTGCAAAGAACAACAAGACCACAATCACTTGCTGAAACTGCTAATGTTGGATGAGTTAAGAAGCTTTGGTATAAGCTTTGAGACCTTAACTGATTTGAATGATGATCAATTGCAGAAAAAGGTTAGACAAAGAGAGAGGTGAAATCAAGAAAAGAATGGAACAAAAGAATAAAGATGCCCTAATATACAGAGAATATTTAAGAAAACATGGGTACTCTGAAAAAGATTTGATTCATTTCAAGTTTGAGAAACTAAGAGAAGCCTATGAAGGAAAAAGGGAAGAAATAAAAGATAAATTTGTAAAACAAATTGAGGAAGCTGAAATTCTTGAAGCCTTGAAAGAAAAATTTGGAGGAAAATGTGGATATCTGTTGGAGAGAGGGATGAAACCTAACATGATTGATTGTTTAGACAATGATACTGTTGAAACACTCTGTAACAAAATAAAAAGAAAAGAAAATCAAAGAAGGTACAACCTGAGTCATCCAGTGTTAAAGAGAAGGGTAAACAAGATAAACTCTCTTCAAGCAGAGAAAAGAAAGTCGAAGATTTAAGGAGTATCTGAGATTGCACAACTATTCTGAAACAGATTTAAATAACTTTAATTTTGAGCAACTCAGTGATCTCTACCATAAAACCAAAGATGCTGAAAAGAGAAGGAATTTAAGAGAGCCAAGCTGAAATCTGCTAATGAAAAGGAAAGACTTGAAAAGATCTATAGCAAATATGGGGGAAAGTGCAAATTCCTGATAGAACATGGCAGAACACTGAATGATGTGGAATCAATGAGTCAAGAAATGGTTGAAAATGATTTCAAGTTTTTGAAAAGGAAAATTCAAAAGGAAGAGAAAGAAGGACAGTCTGAGCCTCCCAAAAAGAAGAGAAAATTAATGACTTTGAGAAAGCAACAAGAGGCTGATAAAGAAACAAAAGGGGCTGAAAATGATGAAACTCCAATCCTAGAGGAAGTGAAACCTGAATCTGTTGATGAACCTATTATTCCTTAGGAAAATGAAGAGATGATCGAAATTTTGAGAGGGGTAATAGTAAATCAAAAGGGAATGGATGTTAATGCCTTCAATGCACTGAACAAAGATAAACTCAAAGAACTGTTCTATCTGCAAAAAGCTGAGTGGGAAAATGTGTTGCTGCAAGGAGACGACAATCCAAGAAGTTTTGTTGGAGGAAGATTTGTCCCTGCAGGTCTTACTAAAAATCCAAGAATCTTGAATATGATTATAAGACTTGTCAATGAAAAAGGTGAAATCTTTGGAGATCTCATCCACTATCCTGAAGAAATGATTGAGTCTATGTATTTGAATGCTTTTGGTCTTACAAGGCCCAGCCAACCCATGATGTCTATACCAATAGGGACATCTGCTTCAAGGCATCAACCAACAACAAACAGAGGTGAATCAAGTGGAGCTGGATTGCAAAGAACAACAAGACCACAATCACTTGTGGATCTTCCAAGAACACTCTATTTTGATTCAGTCTCTCAGTCTCTGAAGGTAATAATGGAAAGCAAACAATTGAGAGACATCATTATGAGAGAGGAATGCTTAGTATACTCAAGAACAGCTGGAAAAAATGGCCAAACTTGATCTTTATGATTATCATGACACAAGCAAGATGGACAACGACAGTAGAATGAACTCTCCAAGTTCTTGAAAGATGAAGCTGACAAGGGATTCACATTTTTAAAGGAAAAGAAAAGCTGGAGGCTGACACAGCAGGTGAAAACAAGAAGGGCTGCCAAATTGAAAAAGACAGCCAGTGCCGAATTAAACTATCAGCTGAAAGTCAAAGACAAGAATCCTTTGTTAAACACTAATACTTGCATAAGAATGGAAAGAAGAATGACACGCCCTAATTATACTGTGCAGAAGAATGACATTATTGCAGAAATTGAATACAAAGAAAATACAGGCCATTATATTCTTCGCAACTCAGAAGGTTAAGATCTGACCTACCTGCATAGTGAAGATTTAAAAGATATAAGGGATTTGGACATTCCAGAAAGTCACATTCATTACCAAATCCTTTCTATGTTCAGAAAAAGGGCAGGAACTGTCATAGTGAATCGAAAGCAAGCCTGCTATAATGCAAGAAGAAGACAATAATCTTTAGTATAGGCTTTGTTTTGTAATATCCACGAACAGCTTTTGATTATGTAATTATTTGATTTTGTAATGAATATGTATTTTGATTTTGATTTGAATATGTATTTTGACTAAGTGTATGTAACCTTAGAGATGTTTTGTGACAACTGAGGTGTTCCAATCTAGGGGGACATTGTTGAGTCAAAGATTTGACCTAAAAATGATCACAAGGAAGATTGGAATCTTCTCAACCTCCTCAGAATTCGCTAAGTATGGAACCGGGCACACCTGAGACATCCGGGCAAGGTTTTACTTAGTCGGGCATGATATTTTGTCTATCAGGCAGGGTTACCTTCTTGAAGTCTTCTTTAGTGATAACCCGAGTAGGGTTCACTACATCTAGCAGAATTATTTTTACCGAGCAAGGTTTGATTAATAAGGAGGTATCCGGGCAAGCTTGTTGAAAGTTATCAATTACTTTCCGAGCAAGGTTCAACTCAGAGCAAGCTACAGTGTACCGGGCACACTATGGTTGCTTAATAAGTTATCTAACAAATGAGTTGAAAGGAATCCTGAAGAACATTATGGTAGTAGGATCTTGTCGGGCAAAGTCTGAAAAGATCAAGAAGTGTCACACACCGACCAAAGGCGGCGGAACATGCCGGGGTGCAACGTGATTGGAAAAATACACAAGACACTATTTAAAGTGACAATATTTATTCAACTCATTTTATTTCAACGAACCAATAAACAACACATCACGTCCACACAAACAAGTTGAATACAAGTAACAATTATATTATTCGTTTTACTAATACCCTAATAGTCTTGGTAACGTCAAGTGCTCGAGTCAACAAAGTCAAACCTGTAACATTTCATAAAATAAAGTTTGTCAACACAAAGGTTGGTGAGCAATTCATAAGTTTGAGCATATAAATATATAGTAATAAAAAGCCACAAAACTTGTATACGAAACGATAAATAAAAGCAACAACTTAGATAAATTGACAATCTCTAATAGAATTGCGTTAATGGCACCTAGCTACAAGGGGATGCCAAGTAGTCTAGGATTTATAGATTCAACCAACTGAAAGCGATAAACACATAGACACATAGCATAGAACACCAAATCAAGAAAGTATTTAAGTAATGTATACAATCACATTTGTGGGTTTAAGATTCAAGTAAATAAAGCATTTAGTTTGATAAGTATGAAATGTCATCCCAAAACGAAAGATGGAAAAAAGGGGTATGAAAGTACTCACCTAGATTGATAAATTGAGAACTAATTAATAATGGACATATAGAAAGCTTGTGAACAAAACGAACGAATCCGACTTGAAACGATAAACACCTTAGCTAAAAATAAATAATGTAATATATTAATGAACTTGAAACCATGATGAAACTATATTGGAAAAATTGAATGATGAGGTTTGGTTGTAAATCGGATTACCGGTTAGTTTGTTAATGATTAGGGACTCGTACATAACTGATAATTTAAATAAAAAATAATATTATTTTATTGGGGCTTTTAAATAACTAACCCAATATTGAAACGATACAAGACTGGTTTAAATCAAGAGTTCGGTTTTTATAAAAATGCATTGATAATAAGGTTTATAATAATATTATTAATGATAATAATAATTCTAAAAAGATATATTAGATATATATATATATATATATATATAAGATAATAATGATAATAATAATAACAATAATTATTTTCAACAATACTAATATAGTATAGTAATTATAACAATAATTATTAGTAATAATACTAATAATAATATTTATAGAATAAAGGTCTTGGTATTAATTAAAGTGTCGTTGATAAAAATAATAATAATAATTAATATTGATAGTAAATAATGATACCGTACTAAGTTTTGATTCGGTTTCTAAACGAGTTCACCATATTAAAGATTTGTTAATAAATAGAACATTTAGTACTAATAATTAGAACTAATAAGGATATACATATTTTTTATAAAGAGTTAATAATAATAATAATAATAATAATAATAATAATAATAATAATAATAATAATAATAATAATAGTTAAAAAATAATGAGTTTTATATATTTAAATAGTTTTATACTAATTATACAACTTTTACAACGATAACACAAAAATCGGTTTTAACGTGGGACTCGAACTCGGGTGTTGACGAGACGACTCAACAATCCAAATCCCGAAACACAATATGTTAACAAACCAATTCCATAATTTAAATAACAAATTAAAACCAAACTCTTTCCCATAACATAAACACCCAATAACCCTTTCCTTAATCCGTTTAATTGAATCCAAAAAAACGAACTCGATAACGAAATCTTAAAATCAAACATCAAGTATTATGTTAAGCCGAGCAAAAATCCGTAAATTAACAATACCTACTCGAAGCCGGAGAGGAGGGAAGCACGGGATCGCTGGAACCGATTCCGGCCGTCGGAGAAAAACGAATCGGAGAGAGATAGAGCAAGAGAGAGAGTGATGTAGAGAGAGAGAGTGAGAGTGAGAGAGAGAGAGATACGAGAAAGAGAGAGAGCTGCGGGAAAGAGAGAGAGAGACGGAGCTCCGGGCCGCCGGAAAATCGAGGGGAAAAAAAGGAGTCGGTGGTGGCAGAGTTACGGGCCAATAGAGGGAGAGAAGTGGTGGTGGTGCGGTGGAGGTGGTGGGGTGTCGCCGGAATATCGTCGGCTTCTCGCCGAAATTGCGGTTCGCCGGAAAACAGCCAAGGGAAGTGGTGGCGGCTGGTGTGATGGCTGCGGTGGAGGTGGTAGCCGGCAGGGGCGACGGCGGCGGCCGGAATTCGGCGCTGGAAAGAGAACGAGAAAGAGATGGAGGTTGTATGTTAATGTGGGTAGAGTTAGGGTTTTGGCCGGAATTCGGCGCTGGAAAGAGAACGAGAAAGAGATGGAGGTTGTATGTTAATGTGAGATGGAGGTTGTATGCATATTTTCAAAACAGGCCCTCCAAGTTTCAGATAACGTTTAAAATGAGTTTAAAGGTTTTAAAAGCTTATAACAACTTAACAAAAATTAGTTTGAACTCCCTTATGTTTTTCTTAACGACATTATAATATGACCAATATCGATTTATTGCTGATCAAGGTATATAATAATATTATATAATAATTAAATACGGTTCTAAAAATGTTGAGTTTACAATATGAAAGTTTACAAAATAAATATTAATCGAGACTCAAATTTGACGAATATCACAGTATTCCCAACTTTTAGGAAATTTCGTCTTGAAATTAAAATAACCTTAAAGAAAAGTAACTATTAACGAATGTTATCTTTAGTAAGATAATTGCCTGAATCTATTTTAAGCAAAGAATAACGTCAAATCCTAGCATAACTCGAAAAACGCTACAAATGAGAAACATGATAAAAACACTTATATATAGGATGTACCGGTGGCGTATCCACCATGCCTTTATCACGATTCGCATTTCCATCGTTTTTCTGCCATCATCGCTTTGAGTTATTGCACACAAGTGTACTTACTATGGCTTCCATACGGGGATTTCGATAATTAAGTGTGCACCCATAATTATTTAGATCTTCGTATGGTGCACGTGGTTCGTCCCATTTTGTGGTTTAAAAAAACATATTTATATATTATTATTATTATTATTATTATTATTATTATTATTATTATTATTTTTTGAAATCTTAAAACATTTAAAACGTGCATAAATTTGTTAAATTTTAATAATGAGGACTCTGATAGAAGGAAATGAGAAATCCAATAAAGGAAACGAGAGTCCAAAGAGTGAAAATGAGAAATCCGATAGGTGTAATTGAGAAACCCAAAAGTGAGTACATAAGGTCGAGGTAAACAACGTTACAATTAATAATGCGTACGATGAGTTTCATACATGAACAAACTTGAGGTTATAAGTAATTAGGATTATGATTGCGTGAAATCACGAGAATGAGGTGAGTTTCTTTGGGGTGATGCATACGTGTATCAATATAAATAAAATAGCATTTCGTTAACAACCAAAACAATCGATGAAATGTGATAAAACGTGAATACAGCCACTATTGTGAAACCATTTACATAATCGTCATTATAATAACGGTTTCTAATAGCGCCAAAACTTGTAGACAGCCACACAAAGGCTGTTAATAGCTTAGATAAAATGATATAGAATAACGTATAGAATCGCGTTTACATAAATGCCCAAATAGAAATAACATAGTCATGAAAGTATCGTTTAAAAGATAAACGAGATTTTGGCGAAGTTAAGGTTTTGAAAGTATTACACAGATTGTTATTGAATAGTTTGCATTCGGTCACGAAAATCAAAACACAACATTGAAATCTCATGTGCAAAATATTGTCATCGAAACATCTCATCAAATGAAAATAAAATGGCAATAATTGTGCGACTCAAATTAATGACTAGATATGTAAATCGTGTTTTATATGGTCATTGAAAATATAGAAATAACATCGAAAATGAAATCTCAAGTAAAGTCGTTTTATTGTTTCCAAGAAATGTACATAATAATAAGCACCGTGGTAACACATTGCTAGGGAAAATATTTAAATCATTATTGAATGTAAATCTAGTAACCATATTTGTTAAAGGAGTTTGTATACATAAAGCGGTTGTGATAAAAAAATCGTTTATAAGATAATGCTTGCGATAATAAGAAGTAATAGTTTGCGTAAATAGTTATTGAGCAAAAATTTGTGTAACAACATAAAGTATTTATAAACGCATCCCAAAGGTTTACAAAGCCATGGTCATTGAGTTTATGCAATATGGTGAAAGTTGTAATTTATTACTAAATAAATCACGCATTCAACATTCAAAATGAAGCGTCGTATTTATAAAGTTATTAAGAGATTTATCACCTTAGGTGACAATATTTAAAATCTTGAAATCATACATATAATCGTTTAATAATCTTTGAAAGAAAATCCTCATTATAAAATTTGTTGTCATGACAATACCATATATATGTATATATATATATTTTTAAAAATGCTTCATAAAATACGAGCATGGAACGTAAACCATTATTATTATTATTATTATTATTATTATTATTATTATTATTATTATTATTATTATTATTTTTATAATTTAAAAGTGATTATTTGAACACATGAGATTGTTATACGTACACTAGTTGTGTGTGTATATATATATATACATAAAAAATTTAGGGGAAAATGAAGCTCGTGTGTGTATGGAGGGGTCTTAGGCTTCGTACGGTGAATGGGTTGGAAATTTTAGTAGTAGGTGAGAGTGTTTAGGTCGGCTTGGGTAGTTGAGTTTTTTTAAGTTAAATCGATGGGGTTGGTTGAGTTTAGGTCTTTTGAGTGGGTTAAGCTTGGTTGATTTGTGTGAGTAGTGGTTGGGCCATTAGGATGATGCTTGCTTATTTGAGTTCGGGTAAGTTGATGGGTTGGGTAAGTCAACCTTGACTAGTTTCGGTTTGGATTCAGTTTATACATGTATTTAATAAGGAGTGTTTGGGTTTCTATTTTGATATCAAACTCTATGGTTGGATGTGAACGGTGTGGCGATATGGTTTGGTGAATTAACATAGCATGGGTCGAAGGATTTGAGTCATAGTTGGGTAAGCTTTGGTTATTGTATGTTCAAGGTATTTTGTGGGTGTGTTTGTTGGTGTCTTTGAAGTATTTGGATAGTGAGTTTGATAGGTGTTCGTGGCGTAAAGGTGTCAGTATTTAAGGCTTTTTTGGGTTAATGTTTTTCATCTTGGATTTTGCATGGGGTTTGAGTAGGTGAGGATATAACGTTGATGTGTTATGTTTCGTTCATATCGAGGGAGGATTTGACTGCTCGGGAAATTTTTGAAGTGGAAAGGTGATTTGATTTAAGGCGGTAGTTTGAAATGGATTACGGGTGTTTGGGAATTTGTGGTTGTGTCTAGGGAGCTTTTTTTTTTACTAATTATATGTATTAAATTGAAAATATCAAAATTTAGAAATATGTTTAAAGCATCCACGAAGATTTTGATGATAAAATTACAAGTTAGTATATATATATTAATATATATTATATGAATATAATTTTTTTGAGATCCGAGAGTGTGAATCACACAAATTTTTTTATTTTTTTTATAAAGATTAATATAAATTTTTTTTTTGCTTATGAGGGAATTTAAAATACGTAAGTTGAATGTTAAAATTTGTTATGAGATCTCAATATTGAATGATGAGTGTCGTTTTGGAAATATAAAATTGCGAAATGAAATCCTTTTTTTACCAAGTTTGTTATTTAATATCATGTAATGAAGAATATCTTGGTAAGTTAAAATGACCGGTATTGTAAATCGAGAAATCACAAGTAAACGATTTTTTTTTGTCTTTAAAATAAAATTTCTATGAAGTTTTGCGTGAGGATTTCAAGAAAGTTACAAACTATAAGTTTGCGAATTTTTTTGGAAAATCAAAGCGAAACTACCATAAGAAATTTAAAATGAGTTGTATCATAAGATACAAGTTTTATTGGTGAAAATTTATAATGAAGCAAAAATGCATAATGAAAGTTGTTGTAAAATAGATTTTAGGTAATGAGAATTCTACCATGGGTATTATGTAATATAATTAAATTGTCGTGAAAAGTTTAAATAATTAATATTGTGAAAGGATCGTTTAAAATAAACGGAATAGTTATAAAAATGAAATTTTATACAAATTTTTTGTACAAGGACTTTAAAGAAATTTAAAGTTTATATAATAGAAAATTTACTTGAAAAGTTGAGGTGAAATTTATCATAAAACCTTCTTAATATGATGAAATTTATATAATAAGATTTTCATTTGTAAATCGTCTTAATGAAAATAAATGGCATATTAAAAATTATTATGAATAAATCAAACTCAATATATTCATATATTTATTTATTTTCCTTTTTATAACGAAGAGATTTTAATGATCGAAATTGCAATAAAAATCCTTGTGAAATCAAAATGAGAAAATTGGTGTAAAATTATACCAAATAAAATCGAGATATAAAGGAATTATCAATAATAAGAAAAAGTTATAACGTTTATAAATGAAGACCCGTGATAAGAATTTATAACAAAATGTAGGAAGGTTTAAATTCTTGAAACGTAATAATAATGTTTTAAGATTTAAAGGTGGAAAAATTGTGCATGAACCACCATGACTTGACATTCCGACATTAAAAACCTTTTTACTAAAATACCATGTTGGAGTCTAAACATGTGCACGTACCACCGCGTCTTTTTCATGTTTTCGACTCAAATAACGATAATGACAAAAGCAATAAGTCGAGATACAACAGGATGTCAAAAAACTAGTCCACGTACCACCGAGGCTTTTATGTTTTCAACACCAAACATTTGGAAGGCGACCGGAACGCTCGCATTCGACAACTTAAAGTGGTCATCTCATATGAGACAATCTTTAAGGAGATTTGAAACAACAGGATTCAAGTTAAGCTCGTGATCCATAAAACACAATAAAAACTAATGTTTTTGCGTTTTAAGGTAAGGATACCTTAGATTACTATGAAAGTGTGTGTTTGTGTATATTTATGATTTGATAAAATAAATAAGTATATAAATAAACAAGTGTATTGAACAATCAAGTAGGGGTAAACACGTATAGGCAACACGTATAAGGACCCTAAAGTAAAGACTATACTAGGTCGTTACGTCTAACCACCTATCCTATTGTCTTGTGGCTCTGATACCAATCTGTCACACCCCGACCAAAGGCGACGGAACATGCCGGGGTGCAACGTGATTGGACAAATACACAAGACACTATTTAATGTGACAATATTTATTCAACTCATTTTATTTCAACGAACCAATAAACAACACATCACGTCCACACAAACAAGTTGAATACAAGTAACAATTATATTATTCATTTTACTAATACCCTAATAGTCTTGGTAACGTTTTCGTCAAGTCCTCGAGTCAACAAAAGTCAAACCTGTAACATTTCATAAAATAAAGTTTGTCAACACAAAGGTTGGTGAGCAATTCATAAGTTTGAACATATAAATATATAGTAATAAAAAGCCACAAAACTTGTATACGAAACGATAAAGAAAAGCAACAACTTGGATAAATTGACAATCGCTAATAGAATTACGTTAGCGCCACCTAGCTACAAGGGGTTGCCAAGTAGTCTAGGATTTAATAGAATATCGTTAATTGCATTACGTTAACGACACCTTGCTACAAGGGGATGCCAAGTAGTCTAGGATTTATAGATTCAACCAACCGAAAGCGATAAACACATAGACATATAGCATAGAACACCAAATCAAGCAAGTATTTAAGTAATGTATACAATCACGTTTGTGGGTTTAAGATTCAAGTAAATAAAGCATTTAGTTTGATAAGTATAAAATGTCACCCCAAAACGAAAGATGGAAAAAAGGGGTATGAAAGTACTCACCTCGATTGATGAATTGAGAACTAATTAATGATGGACATATAGAAAGCTTGTGAACAAAACGAACGAATCCGACTTGAAACGATAAACACCTTAGCTAAAAATAAATAATGTAATATATTAATGAACTTGAAACCATGATGAAACTCTATTGGAAACAATGAACGATGAGGTTCGGTTGTAAATTGGATTACCGGTTAGTTTGTTAACGATTAGGGACTCGTACATAATTGATAATTTAAATAAAATAATATTATTTTATTGGGGCTTTTAAATAACTAACCCAATATTGAAACGATAAAAGACTGGTTTAAATCAAGAGTTCGGGTTTTATAAAAATGTATTGATAATAAGGTTTATAATAATATTATTAATGATAATAATAATTCTAAAAAGATATATTAGATATATATATATATATATATAAGATAATAATGATAATAATAGTAACAATAATTATTTTCAACAATACTAATATAGTATAGTAATTATAACAATAATTATTATTAATAATACTAATAATAATAGTTATAGAATAAAGGTGTTGGTATTAATTAAAGGGTCATTGATAATAATAGTAATAATAATAATAATAATAATAATAATAATAATTAATATTGATAGTAAATAATGATACCATACTAAGTTTTGATTCAGTTTCTAAACGAGTTCACCATATTAAAGATCTATTAATAAATAGAACATTTAGTACTAATAATTAGAATTAATAAGGATATACATATTTTTTATAAAGAGTTAATAATAATAATAATTGTTAAAAAATAATGAGTTTTATATATTTAAATAGTATTATACTAATTATACGACTTTTAACAACGATAACAAAAAATCGGTTTTAACGTGGGACTCGAACTCGGGTGTTGACGAGACGACTCAACAATCCAAATCCCGAAACACAATATGTTAACAAACCAATTCCATAATTTAAATAACAAATTAAGACCAAACTCTTTCCCAAAACATAAATACCCAATAACCCTTTCCTTAATCCGTTTATTTGAATCCAAAAAAACGAACTCGATAACGAAATCTTAAAATCAAACATCAAGTATTATGTTAAGCCGAGCAAAAATCTGTAAATTAACAATAACTACTCGAAGCCGGAGAGGAGGGAAGCACGGGATCACCGAAACCGATTCCGGCCGTCGGAGAAAAACGAATCGGAGAGAGATAGAGAGAGAGTGACGTAGAGTGAGAGTGAGAGAGAGAGCTGCAGGAAAGAGAGTGAGGCGGAGAGAGAGAGAGAGAGGCGGAGCTCCGGGCCGCCGGAAAATCGAGGGGAGAAAGGGGAGTCGGTGGTGGCGGAGTTACGGGACAAGGGAGGGAGAGAAGTGGTGGTGGTGCGGTGGAGGTGGTGGGGTGTCGCCGGAATATCGTCGACTTCTCTCCGGAATCGCGGTTCCCCGGAAAACAGCCAAGGGAAGTGGGGGCGGCTGGTGTGATGGCTGCAGTGGAGGTAGTAGCCGGCAGGGGGCGGCGGCGGCGGTCGGAATTCGGCGCCGGAAAGAGAAAGAAATGGAGGTTGTATGTTAATATGGGTAGGGTTAGGGTTTTGGGTTGGGTATATATGTATGTATATTTTCATAACAGGCCCTCCAAGTTTCAGACAACGTTTAAAATGAGTTTAAAGGTTCTAAAAGCTTATAACAACTTACCGAAAATTAGTTTGAACCCCCTTATGTTTTTCTTAACGACATTATAATATGACCAATATTGATTTATTGCTAATCGAGGTATATAATAATATTATATAATAATTAAATAAGGTTCTAAAAATGTTGAGTCGGGTTTACAATATGAAAGTTTACAAAACAAATATTAATCGAGACTCAGATTTGAAGAATGTCACAAGAAGATTGAAGTCTACCCGGTGAGTAGTTTCCTTGGTGAAATACTCTTTAAGTGAAGCCTACCCAGAGAACTCTACCAGAACACACTTAAGGTTACCAAGGCTAAAGGTAGGCAGAGCACAATGTCTACTCGGAAGAAGTTTACTGCTACAAGGCCTACCCGGAAGACTTGTCTTACACTTAGTATAGTTTTGAATATGTAATTTGAATATGTTTTAATCATTACTGTTTCTAGAAGGAATGCTGCCTTAGGATGGCAGGCCTGTAAATAGAATATTTTAGGGCACGCCTCCTACGGATTTTAGCCTTCACACTTTTCAGATAAGAAAGAATATTTGTGAAAGTGACGGCTGTCCTAGAATCGTACGGATATAACTTTCCCATCAAGAAACCCTAAATCGATTATCGTTTGTATGATTTATATTATATAAATGGAAATCTTTTGAGTGAATCTTGTGTGTGTTAGTTACCTTTGATTAATTGTTCAGCAACGGCTTCGTTTGTTATTGATTCCGCCTTTAGCAAACGGTTTTCTTTCTAAAAATAGCAACCTGTCATTAACTCTCTTGTCAAGACATTAATTTGTGTGAGTTATGACTTGATTTGTTTACGATCTACCAACAATCGGGGACCTAACAATGACCAAGCTAAATTCTGCTTTTAATTGTGGCAACAACTATTAGTCATCAATTTGAGATAGAAATATTTTTTCTAAATCGATTGTTAGATCAAAGCTTTGATACCGATTGTTGGATCAAAAGGTACTTGAACATTTTCAATGAAACAGCAAACAACTGGTCTAATTATTCGAGAGGTTCGGATGTTCATTAATTGAATTCATATTGAATTATGAGTCAAATATTAATATCAAAGTAATTAATAGCAAAAACAAACTAACCAAACAAGCTTTTAAAAGGTATTTCAATTACTATAAGTTTACAATCTATTTGTCTCCTTCAACCTTAGCTCATCATCACTCTCTTGATTTTCAGTGCCATGTATTGTTTTATCAGAGATAATGTTTTCATGAAAAGAATTGGTGAGGAAGAGACTCTCTTCCTCACTATATACAAGTTAATTGTTGATGAACTAAGGCTGAAAGCGACATCTAAGAAATTCAGCTACATACAATTGATTTCAAGTACCTAACGTATGATACAAAATAGAATAAGTCCTAAACTAATGATTTTTTGAAACAACTGATGTTTGAACTATCAGTTTTTTTCTTCAGTTCTTTGATCTTCAGTAGTTTCTTCAGTAGTTTCTTCATCAGTTTATAGTCTTAAGTTGTATTAAAGTAGCCAGCACTTAGGGGGCAACAATTTTATTTCATCACCATTATAAAAAAAATTGATATAGATCAGTTGTTTGGTTTCGGGCCTTCAGTTTTCTCAGGTTCTAAAAGTTTCAGTTATTCATGTTGTTATTCTTAAATTAAAGTTTTCAATTATTTATTGTGTTATTCTTGACTCCAAGAACTTAATATATTTTGTTATTTCGACCTTAAAAGTTTTGTTGATCTATTTTTCACATCTAAAGTTTCAATTATGTATTTCTTTATTTTGACCTCAAAAGTTTTATTTATCTTTTTGTGAGTTTAAAATTGTCAATTATCTATTTCATTATTTTAACCTAAAAAAGTTTCATTTATCTTTCTTTATATCAAAAGTTTCAATTGTGTATTTCGTTATTTTGAACAAAAAAAAAAGTTTTATTTATCTATTTTTTACATCGAAAGTTTCGTAAAACTCTGATATTCATTTTGGGTCGCGTAGCGTGACGGCTTTATCCATGATCCGTTGTGATACGCAACAGAAGGGTTTTTTTTTCGTTTTTTATGTCAAAATCAAGTTGTTACTCCGATTCATGACCAATTTATGAATAATTAACTAATTTCAAAGCTATTCAAATCTCTTAATTACCCTTGACCAACTTCAATGAATTGAAACATTCTTGTTACAATCTCTCTATAAATAGTGTTTCATTTCTCTTCTTCCAACCTTGCCACACTTCAATTTATGATTTTCACTTGTTCTTGCTTTTTAGTTTGGAGTTCATACATACATTGAGTTTCCAAAGTCAACCCCTTTGTTTCAAGTTTCTTCTTTTATTCTTGTGTTCTTTCCTCGTGTATGTCTATGTTGTTTTTATGTATCCTGCCATCGTTTGGAATGTGATGCCTTGTTGATATTAATTTGGCAACGGTGTTAGTTCATCAATAACGAACTCGATTCGCTTATCCAACTAGTCAATCTAAGTCTGGAATGTTTCAAAACTTATAAAGATATGCCTCATTTGCAAAGTTCTAAAATATAGTTTTACCATATCAAAACTAAACCCGACATAAAGACGTATCCGCGCCGCCTATTTTTCAACTTATGTAGGAACGCATGATGGTTCTCCTTCCCCCTAGTATATCGACTTTGGTTGGAAGAATGGGGTGATCTGTTTATTTCTTATTCATTGACTATATGATTAAGTGTTTCATACTAGAGAAGTGAATTGTGATTCAATTTACATGTTATACTTATATCAACGTTATGAATTCACACAAACATTATTGCTAACAAAAATATTATTTTAAACGTTCTACATGTTACCTTATGCAAGGACGAAGAAAAATTAGTTGGACTTTTAGGTTTATATATTAAAGAATATTGTTTGTAGTTATCGATGTAATGTTATTTGATTTAAACCATTGTGTACTTGTGATTATTTGAAATGGAATCTATACATATATATATACACACACGCACATATATCCATCACTTTGATAGTGTTTATGAGCGATAACAATCTGCGTACCACCCCGGCATATAATCTGCTTGAGGTCGGGGTGTTACAATGAACAAGTTGTAATAATCCACAATTGTGTTAGGTTATTAAAAATGTCCTTTTCATATATATGACATTATTAGAGAAAAGCACTAATGTTATCGTACTTGGAGACTGAAGTGAGTTTCTTGTGAAATCTCTTTTACACGTTTTATAAGTTTTAGGCTGACTACATGCTCTTTTCTTAAACTTATTTGATAATGTAAACTTGTTATTAACAAGTGAGCATCTGCTGAACTGCCCCACTATATAACACAACCATAGCTTGGGTTGAAGCCTACAGTCACATAGACATTAAACTATTTGGGAGACCTCCACATTTGAGATATAGTTCTGTTGATTATAGTAAACCCTCATATATATGGCCACTACGGTATGTGAGTGGAACACACTTGTGCCTCAGCAGGGTATGAATGAACATTGTGACTATTCTTGGTCACTAGGACATTGTTTTAGGATTGGTTTTGGCTTGTTAAATACCGCATTATCAATTTGTTTTCATATTCCACTCACACTTTGTATTTACTTTTGGGTAAACTAAACCGCAAACTCACCAACCTTTTAGTTGACAAACGCTTTTGAGTATGTTTTTCATGTACCATTTGTTTAAGGCGTGATTAAAAACTTGAACTGTAGTAGATAATTTAGAAGTCAAACCGTGCTTTGATATAGCTGAGTATAAAATCAACGCCTTCTTGAAGATAAATTGATAATTGGCATCATCACCAACCTAGTAGCCTTAGATTTTTATACATTTATGATTCGCGTTGATGTAACCATTGTAAGATAAGATATTCATGCTTCAAGTCCAAATTCTTTTATTATCCATATTTCCGCTTTTACAATCTAATACCGAGCTGATACGTCCCACCTCTCGGGCCAGGGTGTGACATTAATACATAAGTACTTAGGTAAAGTATTCTATGTATGTATATATGCATGCAATTCAAAAACAAAATAAATGATATTTAAGTGTATTAAATATATTTATATAATATATATGTTTACTTTCTTTTTTTAATGACAACGTATGTGTTTTGAGATGAACTAAATGATACATTGATACTTAAGTGCATTACATATTTATATAACATATATACTTTACTTTATTTATCATATAATTATCCTACAGTAATATCAACTAGGTTTATAATTCTTACATAACTTTTCACATGTTTCTCCATCGGGGCTGCACCATTTCCCCATAAAACTGACGTCACCACATCAACAATTCGTCGTACCACCCCTCACAGAAACACAATGTACAGGTTTACAACTTTTTGGTGGTGGTGCGGCAAAAGATAGAACGTTACTAACTTCATCTTTTTCACCTATAAATTCAAAAATGTTGATGTTGATTAGGGTATTATTAAAAACATGACTTTAAAATATACAAACTATATATTAGATAATATGTATGAAAAACTTTGGTCCAAGTAACATTTTATAGCACTATCTTTTCTATAAAATGTGAGAGTGCCACAACATTTTTTTCATATTACTTTCTTCCCTCATTATAGTAGGATCGGATTTTAAAATTTTCTTTTTCATTTAAGTTCGTACATTTATCAACGAATATGACATGATATTTTATTGATTTATTAGAAGGAATTAATTACTTAATATATATATATACACACACATATATATATATGGGAATGTTCTTATACATTTTAATATTAACGCGAGAAGGTAAGAACCAATACCAATTTAAAAAAAATATGAACGTAAGAAACAATACCAACTACAATAGAAATCTACATAAACAATTATTTATAATAACAAAGAAAAAAACCTAAAAATTACAACAAAAGAATCAAAATCAAGACAAAATAATATAAGCAAATACCATTAAATACTTATAACAGCAAAATAAAAAATCTAATAATAACAACAAAATATAAATCAGCAAATACTTTTAACACCATATAGAAAAAAAGCAAATATGAAAAAAAATAACACCTATATATGTGTATGTGTAAAATAATAATATATATTTGTTTAACCTCGTCAGCTATATATTATTATTATTATTATTAACCAGTGTGAGTATTGGACTAAAGAAATATCTAAATTAAAATCTTTTACTTAAAAACCTGAAGCAGATTGTAAAGAACTTACATTGATGAGAAACCAACAAAACCATTGAGATTAAACAAAACAATATTAAATGAGTCGCAAGCCTCACCATTGTATGATGTATATTTAAGATTTTAGTTCTACGTAGAAATTTTTGAAAGAATGGACAAAGTTATACTATAGATACAACTTATATTTATACGCACACCAGCTATTTAGTTGACGGTTTAATTTTACCCATTTTGACATATCTCAAGTCACCAAATCACTTATTTGTTGTTTTTTTTTGCATGTATTAGTAGGGATAACAATGAGTTGAGTTTCAGACGGGTTTAGGTATTCTCACACCCATACTCAATTATCAAAGTCCATACAAAACCCATTACGTATTTTGTGGGGAAACTATCGGTGGGGTATCGGGCAAACCCGTCGATTTTGAGTATAGCCCTTATTTTATCAAAAATACAAGTCGGTGCACCTAACTCAAAATCCGTTGTGCATTTATCGGCTTTTGATCGAATATAACTAGTCAATTATATTAGGTAGGTAACAATTAATCAACTAGAAAATATTTTAGCCATAAAATGTCTCCAATAACTAATCAAATAAAAAAAATTGTTATAAACAAGTTTTGACATATAAGTAATGCTTCAAGTTTTATAATACACTCAATTCTAACAATAAAAAAATAAATAAAATAAGATATGAAAACAACTTCACCTAAAAAGTAAATAATAATTTTTAAGTTATACTATAGGATTGGTTACTCAGGTATATATAAGTAATTGGGGCAATGCTATCAGGTAATGATGTCAAGTAGTCGGGCATATTACAAATCATAAATCCATCGCATATCGTAACAGGACGCGTATTACAGGTTCAAATGTTTTGAATTTATGATTTTTCCATCGGGTTTGGTTTTATTGCCATCTCTATATATGGTCAAGTATTCTACAAACAGGAACAAAAATGAGAATGATTTGTAGCAACACAAGAAAACCCTAAAAAAATTGAAAAAGATAAATAAATAAATCATAACTCAAAATTTAATAAAAACGAAAAAAGTAAAAACACAAAAATGTTTCAACGTATTACTCGTTCTCATAAAAAAACATAATGACAAATGAAAAAAGTCGTATCTTTTTGTTTATTATTGTGTTTTGTGTCTATTTATGTCATTGATTGTGTCTTTTTTCCTTCACATTGTTTCTTTTTTTCTTTATACATTGTGTTATATTATTCAATATTGTGATATATTTTGTTTGACATTGTGTTATATTTTACTCCAAATCTCATGGACGAATACATGCCAATTTATGTACCATATTATTATTCCAAATCTCGTGAATATACATGCAAATTACAGCTTAGGGGTGTGATCTAGAGAGAACTTCTCTTAAAAAGAGAACTAGATAACTAATAAAAAATTATTTTTAACTTTACAATAAAATTATTTCTTTTTGTTTCCTCATTCTAACAAGTTGATATTGTTCTTAAAAAAAAGCTGTCGATGTAGTGCATATATGCAATAATGTGTATTTTATATACAATATTGTTTTATTACATATAAACAACACAATTGCATTATACAATTCACATTATTAAATATATGCGAATACATCACTATCTATTGTATACAATGCACGCTAATGCATATACATAATACAACACTAATGCACATATGCACTATATCAATTTTTTTTTATTTTTGTATATAATATAACACTATTGCAAATATATAATACAAACAACTGCATATATGCTATTCAATACTATTTCGCATATCAAAATACACACTATTGCACATATGCATTATAAAAAAGTCGACGTGTTGCACATACGCATTACAACGAGTTTTTTTTTTAATTTTTATATTTTTTGTGGCGAAGAATAACAACATATAAGAAGGATGAAAGAAAAAAAATTATAAGTATTTTTTAATTAAATTAAAAATACTTTTCTATTAGTTCTTAATTTCTCTCTCTAAAAAGGAGTTCTCTCTTGATTATTTTCCTTACAGCTTATATGTAAAGTTAAGTTATAAAAATCAAAAGCAGTGCATTTTGTATTTGTGTTTCTACAATATCGTATTGCAACATGTTATAAATATTTCTTATATATTTTGTAACTTCTATAGATATACATAGTAAGGTTAATGTAAAAAACAATAGTTTTATGAGAAACATATGAATATACATAGGAAATTAGATCTATGATCTAGTGGTTAGATTAACAGTTTCTAAAAACTGTATAATGTCCTATTTACATGGTATAATGTGATATTTTAGTGGTGTGCTTTATTTTAAAGTTTTTTCATAATTCTAACAAAACAATTCTTTTTTTTATTTGAACATATTCCATATGTAGATAGGGATGAGTTAAAGCACAAGAGAGAGGGTTTTTAGGAAGATTATTAATATATCTATGCACTTGGATCTAAGATCTAGTGGATGAGATTAATAGTTTTCAAAATACCAAATAGTTTCCTAAGATATAGGATTTAAACTACATAGTTTTCTAACTCCAAATTTTATATTCTTTCTACTCTTTTTAGAAAACTATGTGTGTGTGTGTGTATACATACATATACATATATATATTTAAGCCGGTAAAAACAATACTTTTGTTCTGTTATATATTATATGTGTGTTGTGGGGTCGTCTCGTGCAGTGGCGGAACCAGGACGTTTTAATCAGGGGTTCCTAATAGAAAAAAATTATTTTCATTAAATTACATGAATCACTTTTTTTTCCCAATCGATGTAGCAACTGGTAATTGTAATCTACGGGGCCCCATAGCTTGAAAACGTTGTAAAACAGCTTCATTTTCAACGTTTGCATAAACATCTTTCTCAACATAACACAACAATGAATCTGTGAGAAAATTATCATCCATCTTGTTGCGTAAATTATTCTTGATATACTTCATCGCGGAAAAAGATCTTTCAACGGTAGCTGTTGCGACAGGAAAGACCAAAGCCAACTCAACTAGTCGATATACCAGTTCATATGTAATGTGATACTTCATTTCAACCATTTTCTTTGCAAGTTCTCCAATATCACGAAGACCAGAAAAAGCTTCATTACTTTTCACATTTGAAATATATCGGTCAAGTTGTATCCTTAGTTGTCCTAAATCAGAGCCACAAAAATCTTCTGAATATAAGGCAGCAAGTCGTAATAGCTTCTCACGGTCAAAACATTGAAATGAATCTCTAGGATCCAGACATGCTATACACGTAAGCAACTCTGTGTTTGACTTAGTAAAACGTTCATTCATTTCATTAAGAAGAAGATCAACCACCTAGAATCATGTGAAGAAAATGTAATTTTTTTTTCTAAAATAAAACTTAAAAATAGAATGTTATAACCTACAAAAATTAAAAAAATAATATACTTGATAAAAGATATCAACACGGAAATGGTGTAGATATGTTTGTGGCTCGTCATTAACTGTACGTCTAACTCGACCGGGAATGACTTCTTCCATATTAGGCACATGGATTTCATTTTGAGAACAAAATGAAGTGACTTCTTTCATTAATTCTTCCCATCCCTCGTCCCTGTATTTCTTTATATCATGTTTAACATCTTCAATCAATCGTACGACATTGCCAATATTTTGATTCTTTAATTGTAGGGCTTGTGACAAGTCATTTGTCTTTCTTAACAAATTCAACATTAAATGACCAACAAAAACAAATTCAAAATTTTCCATTTTCTCAGCCAAACCTAATGCTATGCCTCGTTTTTTTCTATCAGTGCAATCTCTAGACAAAGCAATAATCACTTCTCTCACTGGTTTCCACAAGTTCAAAAGCCTGTCTACTGTTTTAAGATGAGAACCCCAACGAGTGTCACCGGCTCGAGCTAAACTCATTTCTTGGTTTTTACCTTTTCCTGTACAAACTTCACCCGTCTCTATACGTTTCACATAATCATCATGTTGTTTTTGCCGAATAGAATCTTTTCTTTTACATGAAGCTCCAACAACATTCACAATTTTCACAAGGTATTCAAAAAAACTACTCACAGATGCGTATTCAGATGACGTAGCGACAACAACTAACTGCAACTGGTGAGCAAAACAATGAATATAAAATGCATACTTATTTTCAGCTAAAATTTTTTGTTTCAATCCATTTAGCTCACCACGCATATTTGAAGCCCCATCATAACCTTGCCCTCTAACTCTAGACATAGTTAAACCATGTTTTGCAAAGAAATTGTCAATGGCCGCTTTCAAAGATGTCATGCAAGTGTCGGTAACATGCACTACCCCGATAAACCGTTCGATAACTTCCCCACCATCATCAATGTATCTCAAAACCACCGCCATTTGCTCCTTTATAGAGCAATCACGAGACTCGTCAATTAAAAGAGAAAAGAATTTCCCTTTAACCTCATTCACAATAACGTTTCTTAACTCCGTGGCACAAGCATTAACAATTTCCTTTTGGATTTTCGGCGATGTTAACTGATTATTTCCGGGAGCATTTGAATTAAAAAACTTATTTACTTCATCATTATGCTCACAATACCATTTGACAAGTTCAAGAAAATTACCTCGACTATTAGAACTAATAGTCTCGTCATGCCCGCGAAAAGCCAAACCTTGTTGTAAAAGGAAACGAATCACATCAACAACGGCTGTTAACCGAATACGATAATCAATCTCATCTTGCTTACATATTCGATACATCATATAGTTTACATTATGCCTTTGATCTTTTAAAGACTAGAATTGAACTCTTGCATGATTGTGTCTACTATTATGCCCCCCTTCATGATCACGGAAATTTTCAAATGCCTTTTTCCAATTTTTAAAACCATGGTTGATAAAAACATCATCCCCGTGTTTATTACCAGTAGGGAATAAATAGCACCATAAACAAAATGCGGCATCCTCGATACACTGTATTCTAACCAACAAAAGTTTTCAAACCATAATTCTTGAAATTTCCTCATACTTTCAGAAACTAACTTTTTAGGGAAGTCGTGACCTTTAGGTTGACAAGGGCCTTTCGCCATATACCGTCTTCTTACTTCCTCTCGTATATTAACCGAATAATCATTAATTGGTTTTCGTAAGGCTGGGTCACCAACAATTTCATCTTCAGATTACTCAATTTCCTCTCAACTTCTTTTTTATTTTTACATTGGAATTCGAAGGATTTGATGAACTCTTGATATTTGATTTTGGTTCTTTACCAAAATATTTGTCTATACGTGCATTTCTACACATAAAAATAGTAATATGTTATTAGAAATTGAATTATATAAAAATAATAATCTAATTGAATATAGTAAAACTAGTATGCAACACACTGTATATATCAATTTGTTTATTAAATAAAATTTACTAACATAGAAAATCAAAAAACTAATATAGAAAAAAAAAAAAAAACTAAATTAAATATACTTACTTCATAATTGCAAAACAATGAAATCCAAAGTTAGAATTCTTTTATTTTTTTCCGAAAAGCAAAACAAAAGATATGTGGCAGGAGTGACTTGTGAGGCGTAAAGAAAGTCAAAAGACTTAAAAAACTAGGGTATTAATTTGCTGGGCCAAACTCTTCTAAAAAAGCCCACAAGTTAAATCATTAATTTAATCTGATAAATATTAATATATCAGTATATCACCCAGTTGTCTTTTTCCTTTTCCATCTCTCCCTCTCCAATTTGCAATTTCCCAAAGTTGGCCGGATTTTCTTTCTTGACTACCGCTCGCGGCTGCCGGAAAAAATTCTTGCTTCATCTTTTTTTCTTTTTCTTTAACCTTAAAAAACTTTAGAGGACAACCAAGAGGGTCAACGATATAAAACTTTTTTTGGCAGGGTACTCCGGTAACCTTAGAATTTGGCCGGCCGGAGGGTCAGCTGACCCCCTGACCCTCCTGTAGTTCCGCCCCTGGTCTCGTGATAAGCTAAATGTGGCCAAGTTAGGCCTCTTATTTTATATAGTCTCCATAGGAGTTATGTATTATGATATTTTAAAAGTATAGTTTTTTTAGAATTAGTGACTCATTGATTGGCCGCACGCTAAAATGATTGTTTCATATCCGTTATCGGTGCATATAATTCATATTCTGTAATTCTTGTATACTCTTTAACGCTATACACATATAAAAAAGAAAAGAAAAAGGTCTCAATATTTAAGTTTGTTTTAAATCTCCAAAAACGTTGAACCAACGTGTAAAAATCACATTACAAAAATAATTTAGACCTTGGTGGTTTTTTCTTGCCGTAAACCCGTGAGTCTACTTCGAATCACCCCCATCCATTTTTAATTTATTTTTTCTTTTGATCATATGTCTTTTCTTATTTTAATGTCCCACTCTATTTTGCTTTTTTTTTCCTGTGGTTTTCTTTCGTTGTTTCTATTAATTTTTAATTTTGTAATGCTAAATTTAGACATGTCATGTCTTTATCTTTTAGTTATTCCATACGCTTTGATATTTAAAATAGAACCACCCTAAAATGTCATGATTCTCAATACGTACTTTATCAATGTTGCAAATGCGTTGTTGACGTCGCCATTTTTTGTTTTCTTTAAAGTAGCAAAGTATTTTTTTTAATATAAAAAGAGATACATTTTAGGAAATAATAAAGGGCTTTTATCAAACAATAGGCACTATTTCAAACGTATTAAACACATGAACATGTTTTCAACTACCACAGTGTTTCACTATTCTCACGAAATTGAGTTACTCGTCATACAATATTCATTTATGAAACTGTTCACAAATAATTAAAGTTTGTTGTGATTTTCCCTCTTTTAATTTTTCAATCAACTAAATATATAAATGAATTTTTGTTTTCTATATTCCGTACTATTTTCAAATTTTGTAATACTTTCAAAGTATAATAATATTTTTCACATTTAATCTCCTAAGATATTTTTCTGATTTATAATATTACATTTGATAATTCAAAATATTGAACTATTGTACTATGCTAGACAGAATACATGTGTTATTTATATAAAATTTTAAATTAGAAGAGAGGAGCAAAAAGAAAATATATGAGTGAAGAAAGATAAATGTGAAAACTAAGTAATATGGATTTAGGTCTAAAAAGAAGTGTAAGGTCTTAGATTGAGACAGATTCATATCAACATATTGTATCAAACATATTTACAATATGATCAAGGCTAAAACGAATATATCAATAGATGTTGTGGGTAGGCAAAAGGCTATTGTACGGGCTAAATGGTAAATTAGACCTTTAGGGGACAATCAATACATAATGAGGGTTTAGTGTGTGACTCCAGGTTTTCATTATAATCATCATTTCACAACTAAATCGAGTATAAGAAATTGATTGTATAGTGAAATCACCGTGTTCTTTGTGTTCTTGTTTTCATCACCAAATGTTGGGTCTCACTAGACACTTGATATCGATCACAATGACGAAGTTTCATTGCCACCCCTGGCCCCCCTTGTTTTTTTTGCGTAGCAGTGTAAATGTAAACCGTTTTTTCGCCTGAAAATTTTATACGTAGTGTAAATTTACTCGTTTTTGCTCGAAAATTTTAGCCGACCTCCCTATTTTCTTTTGCAGTAGTGTAAATGGTTCCGTTTTTCGCCAGAAAATTTTATACCTAGTGTACATTTACCCGTTTTCGGCCGAAAATTTGAGCCGTCCCCCTCGTTTATGATTCATTTATGGAACTGTTCACAAATATTTAAGTTTATTGTGATTTTCCATTTTTAATTTTTCAATCAACTAAATATATAAATGAATTTTTGTTTTCTATATTCTGCGATATTTTCAAAATTTTGTAGTTCTTTCAAAGTATAATAATATTTTTCACATTTGATCTCCTAAGATATTTTTCTGATTTATATTACATTTGATCATTCAAAGTATTGAACTATTGTACTAAGCTAGACACCCATATATTACATGTGTTAATTATATAAATTTATTTAAAAAAAAGTTATATATCAAGTGAAGAAAGATAAATGTGAAAACTAAGTGATAGTTGTTTTGGATAAAAATCTACCAAGGATATTGCATCCAAATTCGTTAGGTGAGGTATAGTGCTACGATGATGAAAAGGAATATGTATTTATTGCAAACATAAACACACAGATTTGTTGCGAGGAAAAGCCCCTGATCTTGTTCGGATCGTCGGCACAAAAACCGCGGGTGATGACAAATCGTCTGTCACCACTTTATTAATGTAAAAAAATCGGGTTACAATGGTGGAGTTTATGATCAAAGATTATAAGAATACTAAGTGTGTGTTCGAACTACTAGAGAGAGTGTTTGCGAATATCATCAGTAAGTGAGTAAATCAGAACATTGTGAAGTGACCTAGCTTTGATCATTACTCTGTATTTAACAATAATAACAACTAACTAATTTCTCATATTAATCCGCCATCTTCCCACTCACTACCTTCGTGCCATTTGACCATGTGCTTGAGAAGTCCAGTAGCGAAATAGGTGGTGGACTAAGTCTTGGAGCCGTTGTACTTGCTAAATATCAACCTTCGTACAAGAAACAACCGTTGAGAGTATCAATTTCTGAGGATCCTTGATTCTAACATAACCCTGGAGCTCTTCAGAAGGATAACTGATCCACACTTGTTATCAAGAATAATATATCCTTAGTACTTAATTATTTATGGTTCAACAATTGCCCCCAATTTGGCGGTTGATGATAATTTCACAGCTGTCAAATTGTATTCAACTTTCAGAATGCTGCAAAAAAGATTAGGTGAAAGGACACAAATAGGGGTTAGAGATAAAATAAATAATTAACTTAGGGATCAAAGATAAAATCCAATTTCCTTTATATTTCTCCATTCCGGAAGCTTCTCATCTTCAATCCTCTATATTTCAGGTAATCCTTTATCCCATTCCCTCTTTATATTCCTTTGTAATTAATGTCTATCGATAGTTTTCCTTCAAATTCCTCTAGCCAAATGGGCGAGAATTTGAAAAGTCAAGGGTTTTTGCCAAAACCCTTCATCAGAGATTTGCAAGTTCACCAACCCTAAAATCGATCAAATTGCATCTTGTTTTCCTCCCAACACCATTTTTAGACCTTACGATTCCTCTACTTTGAGAGACGCATCATCGAAGGTGTGGGTCTGTTTTCTGGCCTGCCCTTTCTTGCTTGGCTACTCGTACCCATTCCCGGAGTTCACCCAAAGGTTCTTTACCCTCACCGGCATTAGCTATGTCCAAGCTATGCCCATGATTTGGCGAACTTTATTCACCCTTGAGGAAATCATAGCTGACCATGACCTTGAGTTCGGACTTTCTGTATTGTCATACGTATACTCTTTGTACACCCACGGTTCCACTCGTTTCTTGCTCAAATCCAAGCCTCACCAACCTATTCCACTTGAGAAGGTCACCCAAAACGACCCTCATTGGAAGAATCAGTTTTTCTTTGTCAAGAAAATATTCAATCCCAAATGGGAATACTCTTCCTACCAAGTGGATAAAACGGGGTAGGATTGCTGCATTTATCGTTGTTTCTTGATCAAAATCGATTACTGACTTGCTTCTTCCTTATGCGATTGACAACTTTGGAAATTTGGCCAAGCTTCCAGGAACCAAAGAAAGAGTAGCTGCTTTCCTCAAGCTGAGTCCAACAATCCGGTCATTCAAGATCAGGATCTTTGATTCTGATTCAGAAACTGAATGGTCAGATATCTCTCCTCAGAGTAACATGTCGATTAAGTTAAAATATAAACATAAACATTTCGTTTTTATATAATAGAATGAAAACTTATCTGTTTTGTGTTTGAAGACATGCCCAAGTCTTCTAGCAAATCTGCTGCTCAATTCTCCCTTGATGACATCGACCACTTGATCTCTCCAAAGATGGTCAAGAAGGAACCATCCAAGTCGGCCAGCTAAGCTCCCAGCCCTCACACTATGACCACCAGGGCTAAAGCTCAATCACGGAAGAATAGGAAGCTACTCGAACCCTAAGCTAAAGTCCAAGAGATTGAGAAGCAACTCCAAGAAGCAAATACTGAGGTAAGGATCCTCTCTTCTTTTTGTTAGTCTTGTTGGGTAATTTTCGTTGATTCCCTGCTTTTGATTTGCAGGGCATCCAAGGTTTTCACTCCTAATACGGATCCATCATTAAGGAGCTTGAAGATACGCTGACTGGTATGAGGACCCTCGCGGCTGACAAGGACAAGATTGTTGCGAAGCATATAAAGGAGAAGAAGCAGGCTGACACCCAAGTTCTAGCCATGGAGATGAATATGAAGGACGTAATCAAGGCAGCAACTGACGAAGCAAAAAAGTCTGTTGCGAAGCTGATCTTGCAAGAAAGGATCCAGTTCGTGACTGAAGCAAATGATCCTTCGTTTGACAGGGCTAATTGGGAAATGGACGAATGGAAGAAATCCTAATTGGCCAGGTTGGGAGTGGCAATGGAAGAGGAGAATGCTGGTGAAGAGAACAAGATTGCTGAGGAGGGTGAAGCTGGGACCAGTGGTGCTAAGGATACTGGTGACAAGGATGAAGGAAAAGAAGCAACTGATAGAGATGTTGTGGAGACGGGCAATGAAGGATGATAAAGACAAGGCCAAAGCCCGCTTTTTTTATTTTGTTGATGTTTTCATGATGTTTGGTTGTGTACTTTAAGATAATAGTAAGCTAGGGTAAAGGATCTATGATCCTTAAGACAATTATCAGGGGTAGAAAAGGTGGAGGGATCCTCTGTTTGTGGGGATGAAGCCTTTGAGGCCCCTGTTTTATTTTCCTGCACTTGGTTGAACTGTTAGTAACAATTTATCTTAACCCGGATGGATGGTCCATCTTCGAATGGTGAAGTCCGGGTTAAAACCTTTGGTAACCGCAAGTAAGTAAAATAAATAGTAGCTTATAACTATTTGCCTATTATTTGTTACTTTAAAAATAAGTTTGATATAGTTTTTATTCTTATTGAAAGTTTTGAGAAATACTCTTAAAGTTTTCAGGATAGAATATCCTTGCAAACATAAGTTAAGGATCTTTATTCATTGTATAATAGAATTTATAAAGATCTCATCTGAATAAATGTAAACTGATAAGTAGAAGTCATACCATAAGTCCCGATTAGACCTAAGTTACCACAAATGTTGAATTCCATTTGATCCTTGTAGGAACAAATTATAGAACTTGAAACTATAAGTCCGGATGCTTCTGCGATCATCGTAACTGAACTTAGGATACCTGATTCAGATAACTTATGATATTTAACTGGGATTAAACCCAACAAACTGGGGACAAGCCCGTGAACTGGGGACAAGCCCAAACTGGTGTTAAACTGGGGACAAGCCCAAAAACTGGGGGCACGCCCAAACAGGGGACTGGCCCAAACGTAAGTGACGTGAAAACGTCAAAACCTTAGCTAACATGAAAATGTTAGAAACCTTTGTCTTGAGATAACATGAAAATTTTATAAACTGGTGGTATGGTACATCTATCATAAATAGTAGGATCCTCCATATAGCCGAAGACAACGAAATTGTCAGCCACTAAGTGTGTACTGGTCCCGTTGCCCCGAACTATACGTTGGATAATCGTGCGCTCCAGGCAAGAGTGTAGAAACTCTAATTTATAAGAAAGGGAAAACCTTTAAACCTTGGAAGATATGACCACCGGGGGTCATACCTTAATCGTGGGCTAGGCCAAGGGAAATAATAAAGTACCTTAAACGTAGAGGAGAGGTGGCCAACCTCTTAGTCATTGATCCTCTTATAGGAATCTGCATTGTTACTTAAAACTTGGAAAATATAATTGTTAGGGTTACATTATTCTTAAACTAATAATGAGAATTTGAAATGAATAAGTGATCAGATAGATATTGCCAATTTTAGGATCCTCAATCCTTGATGGATGTCTGACTAAGGATACTAGATCCTGACTAGAAAAGGTACTTTTTGAGATGGATAACATTCCATGCTCTTGGTAACCTGTTGCCTTCCATAGTCGGCAGATGATATGCCCCCTTTCCAGCTTCTGACTCACTATATAATGACCTTCCCACTTAGGAGCTAGCTTTCCATCGGCTGGATTGCTTGTATTTTGAAAGACTTTCCTCAAGAATAGATCTCCTTATTGGAATCTTCTAATCCTTACGTTTTTGTTGTATGCCCCGGCCACTTTTTTCTGACAAGCGGCCATTCTAATTCTGGTTAGGTCCCCCAATTCTTCCACAGTTTCGAGATCTTGGAGATGTACTTCCTCATTGGCCTAAGGATCACGGACCCTTGTTCTAGCTGTAGGAACCACCATCTCTGTAGGGATTACAGCTTCTGAGCCAAACACCAAGGAGAAAGGTGTTTGACCTGTTGCATTCTTTGGTGTTGTTCTATTAGCTCAAAGAACATAAGGAAGTTCTTCTGCCCATTTGCCTTTCTTGGAACCTAACTTTTCTTCAAATTGTTGATGATGATCTTATTACTTGACTCTACCTGGTCGTTAGCTTGAGGATGAACTGGTGTTGAGGTGATCATCTTAATGCACCAGCTGTCACAAAAGTTAGTTGTTCTTTTCCCGATAAACTGGGAACCATTATCACAAATAATTTCAGAATGGATACCAAATCTAGTTATAATATTTCTTTTAATGAAGGATATAACTTCCTTTTCTCAGACTTGTACGAATGCCTCTGCTTCAATCCATTTAGAGAAGTAGTCTGTCATGGCAAGCATAAAGACTTTTCCACCTTGCGCCTTTGGTAACTTGCCCACAATATCCTTTCCCCATTTCATGAAAGGCCATGAGGAGGATATAGGATACATAGGCTCCGCTGTCTGGTAAGGGATGTTTCCATGCCTTTGGCAAGCATCACACTTCTTTGAGTATTCCATTGCGTCCCTCTTCATTGTTGGCCAAAAGTATCTAGTCCTGAGTATCCTGGAGAATAATGCTCTTCCTCCTGTGTGGTTGCCGCAATCGCCTTCGTGGAAGTCTTAGAGTACCTCTTGTATCTCAGGATCCTCAATACATCTTAAATAGGGACCTGCAAGAGATTTTCTATACACAATATCTTGTAAAATAATTAATTGTGAGACCTTTAACCTGAAAGCTTTAGGATTTTCTCCCGTGGGGATTTCTCCATCTTGGGGGAATTTCTTGATTGGAAGGATCCAAGATTCTGCTTTTGGAGAGGGTGTGGAATCTTTAAGTTCTTCCGTATAATCCGTAGTTACCTCCATAGCTTTCTGTTCTTCAATTGCCGGAGACAATATATGAATGATAGGTATCTTTAAATCATCCGGAATCTTCAATGATGATGCTAAGTTTATTAAGGCATCTTCCCCAACATATTTTTCTCTTGGTACCTGTAAGATACTAAACATTTCGAAGGATTTTTCTAATTCCTTCACAATTTCTAAATATCTTACTATATTCTCACCTTTTACGGTGTAAGAACCGTTAAAATGGTTAGTTATCAGTAAAGAGTCTATATAAACATGAAGGTACCTAATCTTCATATGTTTGGCTAAAACTAAACCTGCAATAAGTGCTACGTGTTCTGCTTCGTTGTTGGTGGCTTGTAACGCACATGCAATGGACTGGGGTATTATGCCCCCCCCTGTGGCGATTTCAGTAGGATACCCAATCCTGTACCCCATACGTTGGATGCTCCATCTGTGAAGAGGATCCAAGGATCCTTGATTTCTTCTAGTTGCTGAACTTCCAAATCAGCTTCTTCCTGCATGTCACTACTGAAATCAGCCACAAAGTCTGCAAGCGCTTGTGACTAATGGCTGTTCTGGGCTCGTACTGAATATCATATGCACTAAGCTTCACTGCCCATTTGGCTATCCTTCCTGACAATTCTGGCTTTCTAAGCACATTTTTAACAGGATAATTAGTTCTCAAAATAATAGTATGTGTGTCAAAATAATGTCTCAACTTGGTTGAGGCCATAATCAAAGCAAGAATTAACTTTTCAAGGTGAGAATACCTGACCTCAGCATCCAAGAGGATTTTACTTACGTAATACAACGGGTGCTGTTGTCCTTCATGATCCTTGGCCAGAACAGTGCTGACAGCATTACCTGACACAGCTAAATACAGGGACATCGGTTCACCATTTATTGGTTTCATTAAAGCAGGCGCTGAGGATAGATAATCCTTAAGAGCCTTTATTGGATCTTCATGCTTCTGAGTACATTCAAACTTCTTGTTCTTCCTCAAGATATCGTAGAATTCCTTGCACTTCTCTGAGGATTTGGAAATGAATCTGTTGAGAGCAGCTATTCTTCCCGTCAACCTTTGGACATCTTTAGCATTCACAGGAGACTTTAAGTTGATGATGACTTCTATCTGCTTGGGGCTCGCTTCAATTCCCCTTTTGGTCACCGTGTATCCTAAGAACTTCCCAGCCTTAACACCAAAATGGCATTTTGACGGGTTCAGATTCATGTTGTACTGATCCAGGATATTGAATGCTTCTTCAAGATCTCTGAGGTGATCCTCAGCCTTCTTCAACTTCACTACCATGTCATCTATGTAGGCTTCCATGGTTTTGCCTAACTTATCCTTGAACATCATGTTGACCAATCTTTGATATGTTGCCCCTGCATTTCTTAGTCCAAATGACATAGAAATATAACAGTTTATACCGGTAGGAGTCATGAATGTTGTATCCTCCTGATCAGATGGTTCCATCTGAATTTGTTGAAATCCAAAGGAAGCATCCACGAAAGTAAGCATCTCATGTCCTGCCGTCGCATCCACTATGGAGTCTATATGTGGTAACAGGAAAGGATCCTTGGGGCATGCCTTGTTTAAATCAGTAAAATAGACACACACCCTCCACTTTCCATTCATTTTTGAAACAACAACCATATTAGCCAACCAACAAGGATATTTAACCTCTCTAATCATATCGGCCTTAAGAAGTTTTTCAACTTATTCTTGTATGATCGTGTTCTTCTCAGGAGTGAATTTTCTTTGCTTCTGATGGACGAGTTTAATAGAATGATCAAGGCCTAACTTATGGGTAATTGCCTCCTTAGAAATACCTATCATGTCAGAACGTTTGAAAGCAAATGGGGATCTTTGTCGTTTCAGGAAGTATATTATATCCTCTTCAATCTCATTAGGGATATTGAATCCTAGGAACACCTTCACATCTGAATCCTCAAAGTCTAAGGATACTTCTTTTATATCTTGCTCTCGGGCTTCCAGCACGTCCCAAGGATGCTGCTATGGTTGCTATTGTATCGTCTGTTTAGCTGCTGGCTTCATGGACGAAGAATAATAGTTCTTGGCCTCCACTTAATCACCATCTATCCTTACTATTCCCCAAGGAGTCGGCAGCTTGATAAATTGATGGTAAGTAGAGGCTACAGCCTTCATTCCGTGGAGCCACGGCCTACCTTGAATAACATTACAACAAGACATATTATTAATAACACAAAACTTTTGGTAAGAGTTTAACCCTTCAATGTATATTGGGAGTTAATTGTCCCCCAATGTTTTCTTGGTTTAACCGCTGAAGCCAACTAGGACCGACGTTCTCGGAATGAATTCTGAATCGGGGATGTTCATTTTCTACAGCATGTCGTGTTGTATGATATTGACCGAGCTTCCACCGTCCACCAAGATCCTGCGTACATAATGGTTAGAAATGAATAAAGTTACAATCAAACCGTCATGGTGATGATCATGTATGGTTGTCATATCTTCTTCATCAAAGAATATTCTTTTGTCGGTCGTCAAAGTGGTGGATATGACCGGTCGTTCCCCTTTCTCCAGCTTGATCTCTTTAGTGTGTATTTTTGCTGATGAGAAAGAAGTGCCGCATATATCTGAGCCCCTGGAGATAAAGTGGATCACTTGTGCATTTGGTGGGGGTGGAGCCGCTTTTTTTGGGACCTCTTCAGGATCCTGAGTCCTGGACTTCTTTCTTCCCAAGAGCTCCTTGAAATGACCCTTGCTTAGGTATCCAATTTCCCTCCTTAAACCAATACAATCATCAGTCTGATGGCCAAAATCCTCATGGAATGCACACCATTTGGATTTGTCTTTGAAGGTCGTTGACTTCTCATTATTCAGAGGCCACCTTTCCTTCTCTCCAAGATCTTTCATGTCACAAATTAAGCCATGAGTATCCACAGAGAAGCAATACTCAGAAATATTTGGATAATCCTCATCATCATCATCTCCTTCTTCAACTGCCTGAACATTTTGGTTATTGAATTTGGAGTATGGCTTCGAGTTGTTATTTGTGAATGGGGATCCTTTTTTCTGGTTAGGCGACTCTTGTTTAGTTGAAACTCTTAACCGGTATTGGACCTTCTTGTCATCCTCTAGCCTTATGAACCTTAGTGCCCTATTTCTGACTTCATCTAAAGTCTTGCATAGAGTCATCACAAGTTCGTCATAAAAGGGGGAGCTGATGTGCTAAAAGTAGTCAATTAATTATTAACTAAAATTATACTAATCTAGACACTAAGTAATACTCTAGACCCTTAAACTCAACTTAAACTACTAACTGGCAAGTGAACCGGTCGACTCTAATACAGCTAAGTAAGTCCGGATATCGAACCCATGAGACTCTTTAAATTACGAAACTAGCAAATTAGACTCAATTACAAGACACGACTATTTATTAATAATATTTGAGGGGGAATTTAATATTAATAAATTAAAACTCTAATAATAATTAACTAATGATTACTTTAATTAACTATTAATAAAACAAATAATATAATAATAAACCCTAAACCTAATTATTATAATAATAATAATAAAACATAATCATTACTTATTAAATAATTATTAAAAACCTTAAACCCTAATTAATTTTAAACTAATAAACAATTAAACACTTAGATTAAATCAGATGACAAAGATAACTACTCAGACCAGAATCCCCAAAGTTATGATTATTAATTTAAATGGAAAAACGCAAGTTATGGAGCCGGGATCATAAAATAGACCATTGACAGAAAACCCGAACATGACCCTTGAACTTCAAGAAGAAGCCTATGGATTTCTAACAAGTTTTAAGACTCACCAGTTTTATATTAAACTTCCTTACGGTTATTTAAACGCTTATGTCTAAGTATCTTTTATGACGAAAACCTACTTTATAACGTGGAATTCAAAAGATAGCAAAGCAGACTCAATTAATTTAATAGACTAAGATGACAATCAAATCTAGACGGACTCCTTACGAAGAAATAAATCTAGCAATCCCGACAAGCAAAGATCTATTAATAGCCTATCACTTTACAGCTTTCTAGGCTGGCAGTTCACTTTTATCTATTTACTTGATTTTATTGTTTCTATGATTTTAATGCATATTAATCACAAACTAGCCAAGAACACACAGTAAATGACCTAACAAAACCCTATCCTATGAAACAATCAACAAGGGCAATGTGAAACAATAAATTCAAGTAAACAAAACCAAGCAATCAAACACATCAATTAATTCAAAAATCAACAGTTTACTTAGAACATAAAATCCATAACGAAACGAAATTCAAATAAAAATCAAACCGAACTAAGGTTCATCACGACCTAGGCAGTCTATGGAATTTAGCCTAGCATCATAAAGTCTAAATCAAACAAAATGAATAATAACGAAAACATGGTGAAAATATAAGTAACGGGGAATCGAAGATGATAAAACCCGTAAACTCGAACGTGAACGTGTAGCTCTTCACCGGATGTCCTCTTGCCTTCAAAATCACCAACAAACGCGAAAGATGCTCCAAGAACTCTCTAAAATCGGCCAAGGGTTTCCAGGTTATGTCAGGTTTAAGTTAAAGGTGTTTAAATACCCAAAACAAGGCCCAACTAGTTGAAAAACGAATTAAAAACCCATCAGTGACCCCTAGGCGCCGCGGGACGGGCTTTAGACTCCCCGGTCGCGCGGCGCGCGTGCTCCACCAAGGGGGCCGGTCAGACCAGCCCGATCTGACCGGTTCTCTGTTCTGGCTCCTTTTTGACGCGTTCCTGATCTCCGTTTCAGCTCGTTTTAGCTCGTTTTTTGCCCTTTTTAATCACGATCAAATCCCGAAACCTACGAAACATAAAAATGTTAGTAGTATAAAAATCTTGACTAAAAACGACCAAAAACTATTAAAATATTAAATAAAATATACATGGGAAACATAAACATTTAGCATTACATTAGGAGCCCCTTTGAAGTCCAATCTTGAATGCTTCAACAACTGTAGCCATATCAAGATTAGGGATCTCTAGAGCTTCCCTACCAAACTTCGTAACTAAATCCCTTAAGGATTCATCAGGTAGTTGGACAATTCAATACAAATCACTAGTTAACTTTTCAAATTTCCTACTACAAGAAAACTGACGGTTGAACAAGTTAACTAAATGTGAAAAAGAATTAACAAAATAAGGAGGAAGACTTAGCAGCCGTTTAAGTGCAGATCCTGTTAGCGTGGATCCAAAACCCTTGCACAGGAAAGCTTCCTTAAGTCTTTCGGGAATTGGATTAATCTCCATCCTTTCTCTATATTGAGCCACATGTTCCTCTAGATCAGTGGTCCCATCATACACTTTCATGTTGGGGGGTTTGAAAGCACTTTGGGATCTCCATATCACATATAGGTGGAGCGAATTTGGATAACTTGTGACTCCCTTGTATTTCTGGAATTGGACGTACCACTCCTGGCACGCTGTGTATCATATCCTTAAGCTTTTGAAGTTCCTTAGCCATAAGCCTGGTTGATACCTGTATTCTGCATGGAACCGAGGTTAGTGTTTAAGGATACGTGATCATAGGGTTACCTGTTTGTTAAGTGAACATCGGCATCCCAGAAGAATAGCTTTGATAGGAAGCCTCCGCTATGGGGTTGGTCCACCCGATGCAATAGTCTGCATGGGGATTATATCTCCTTCATGGACCTCTGAGGACCTTTGCAGTTCAATCATTGTGGGTCCCTGACTCTGCCAGAAGGATCCTTGAGGTTGTTGGTTGAATGATTCTTGGTGGAATAACCCAGAGGATCCTGGTTGAAGGATTGATTATCCTTTTCGGTGATACGAGGATCCTTGAGCCTGTTGACTCATAGACCCCTGCTGAAGGTATGAGGATCCTGGAGCCTGCTGACCCATAGACCCTGGCGTGGTGACACCCAACATTCTAGGCATCAAAGGAGTCTAATCTTCCAGTGGCCTCTTTTTTGTCTTGAGATCTTCTATCTCACGAAGAATCTTCTGATTCGTTCAGTTTTGCTGTTCCATATATGCTTTAACTTGTGAAAACATAACAGAAACATCATTGTTAGAGTTAACCACCGAAGTGGCAGCAGTGGTATTTAAGCTCTGGAACACTGGAAGCTGTGTCTTGTTTCCAACCGCGGTGGTTCTTGGATCTGCTGCTAGCGGAGGAGGCATCGGTGGTAAGGTTCTTAGTGGGTGAGAAACTAATGAAGGCATAGTGGATGAAGCGGAAGATTGTTGACAGGTCATTGATAATGATATGGATATGAAAAGTTGAATAATGATAGAAAATAATACGGATTATAGCACCAATTGCCCCACGGTAGGCGCCAAATTGTTTTGGATAAAAATCTACCAAGGATAATGTATCCAAATTCGTTAGGTGAGGTATAGTGCTATGATGATGAAAAGGAATATGTATTGATCACAAACACATACACACAGATTTGTTGCGAGGAAAAGCCCTTGATCTTGTTCGGATCGCCGGCACAAAAACCCCAGGTGATGACAAATCGTCTATCACCACTTTATTAATGTAAAAAAATCGGGTTACAATGGTGGAGTTTATGATCAAAGATTACAAGAACACTAAGTGTGTGTTCGAACTACTAGAGAGAGTGTTTGCGAATATCAGCAGTAAGTGAGTAAATCAGAACGTTATGAAGTGACCTAGCTTTGATCATTACTCTGTATTTAACAATAATAACAACTAACTAATTCCTCATATTAATCCGCCATCTTCCCACTCACTACCTTCGTGCCATTTGACCACGTGCTTGAGAAGTCCAGTAGCGAAATAGGTGGTGGACTAAGTCTTGGAGCCATTGTACTTGCTAAATATCAACCTTCGTACAAGAAACAATAGTTGAGAGTATCAATTTATGAGGATCCTTGATTCTGACATAACCCTGGAGTTCTTCAAAAGCATAACTGATCCACACTTGTTATCTAGAATAACATATCCTTAGTACTTAATTATTTGTGGCTCAACAATAGTAATACGGATTTAGGTCTAAAAAAGAAGTGTAAGGTCTTAGATTGAGACTGATGCATATCAAACATATTTACAATATGATCAAAGTTAGGGGTGACAATCTTGACCTAAACCTTTTTAAATTGGTCACTTTGAGTTATTTTAAAATTTAAATGAGTTGGTTTGGGTCAAATGTTTTAACAAAATGGGTCAAAATGAGTCATTTGAAATTCCATTCTATTATTATCGAGTTAAAATGGGTCGACAAGTTAAAAGAAATGTGTCGATGTGGGTTAGTGTCCTTAGGAAAAGTGACAGGTTTCTGATCGGAACGAGTTTTCGTACAAGACATGTTTTGGCAAGAAATGAGTTTCGGATTGGAATGGGTTCGGTTTAGGTTTCATGCCAACATGAGTTTTCACACAGGACGAGTTGGGTTTTGGTTTCTTTTGTTTCTTTTTGGTCGATTCCGGACTCGTTTTTGTCCATTTTTTCAGTTTCGTTTTTGTTCAGTTTGAATTCTTTTAGTTTCGTTTTTATTGATTTTTTCGATTTTGATTGATGTGGTCCTGTTTTGGATTTTTGTTTCATTTTCGTATATTTTTTCGGTTTCAGTTTGATACTAAGTGGGTTTTTTTTAATGGAACGAGTACCACGTAGGAAACATTTTAGTCTTTTTACATTTTTTGTTTATGATTTATATTTTGAGTTATAATATTTTTTATTATTATTCATGAATATTGTTTTTTAGAGTTTTTGATCTTAATAGAAAACCCCTAAAAAAATTCAAAAAAAAGCAATAAAAAAAATCATAACTTAAAATATAAATAAAAAACAAAAATGTTTCCGCCATTATTCTCGTTCACAAGAAAACCGATCTGACTCTAACCTATTTCGACCCAAACCAAAACATCCCTTTTTTTAATTGACCCGTTCTGACTCAAACTCATTTTGACCCATGACTCATTTTAACCATGAATCGTTCGACCCGACCCAACTCATTTACCACCTCTAAATTCAAGGCTAAAACGAATATATCAATAGATGGTGTGGGTTAGTGTGTGGCAAAAGGCTATTATACGGGTTAAATGGTAAATTAGACCTTTAGGGGAGAATTAATACATAATGCTTTTAGGGTTTAGTGTGTGACTACTATGGAGTTTTCATTGTAATCATCATTTCCCAACTAAATCAAGTATAAGAAATTGATTGATAGTGAAATCACCGTGTTCTTTGTGTTCTTGCTTTGATCACCAAATGTTGGGTCTCACGATCATATGCTTTTGGATTGAATATTGACAAAGTAAAAAGAATGCACTAGCTGAGATTTAATGAATTTATGTTTTAGCAACAATTTCGCAAGTTTCAAAGTACGCCAAACTACCGAACATGTCAATTCGTGAAACTGGCACGATTAACCTGTGAAACTTAGTTACTTTCTTATGTTATGTTTGTTAAGAATGTAATTAACGAAACTAGACGGTTTCGCAAAGAGTCTATGTAAAATTGTCTAAGTTTTTTTTTATAATTAGACTCGTTTATCTCGTTCATAGGTAAACGTTTTGGTAAATTTCCTCGTTACTCTGTCTGTTTCACTTCTCGGATTGGCAACATGATATTTATCTTTATATATTGTATTTTCATTTGTGATTGATTTGTGTAAGGCCCCAAAACGGACACCTTACTTACAGTTGGAATTACACATGAACATAGTTTAATTATCAAAGTTTATTAATACTTTCACAGAATATCATTACATTTACACAAAACTTTCTTTCTTAAAAAAACTCATTGTTGGGTTTCAGTGGTGATCAGTCACGGTTTATCAATTAAACCCGGTTTTAATTATAAAGGTTTCATAATTATTAATCATATTAATAAAAGATTACGTAGTGGAATATTGAAACCAGTACTCAACAATTTTAGGGATCGTACATGATTCGATTAAAAACAATACGAGTACGAGTCAAGCCAAACAAAATATAATTGTAAATAGACAACTAATTTAAGTTTACCTCGGTTAATAAATTACCGACAGAGACACCGAGGTTCAACTAACGGTGCTGGGCGACGAACCAAACGAGTTAGTTTTAGGTTATTATTATAATCATAATTATATGACACTTGTAAAACTATAAATGGGCCAAGAGCCCGACTCGATTTATTTCTAGTTTAAAAAACCATACTAGTTTATTTAATTGGTAAATAAACCATATTATTTATAAATAATAATTCCATCCTTTTATGTTCGTCATTTACCAGTTAAACAATTTAAGCAGATTTCAGTCGTTGCCCAAAGTGTAACTCTCACGGGTCATAACCGGGTTGGCCGTGTTGATTTAACCAAACCGGTGGTGTAAACAAGTGTAATCAAATGAGGACTTACTCTAATCGAATCATAGATCAATCCAATCGAATGTTTATTCAATTATAATGATGTGTGAGTGGATAGATTAGGATCCAGGTCATATAAGAAAGTTAGGTTTTGCCTTATCTAATCTAATGTAAAGTTCTAATCTAATCAAATCGAATGGTGGTTCGATTAGATTGGAATTATAATTTGATTCGATTAGAATTCCTTATCTAAGTCTCAATTTGATTACATTTTCCTTGTAAGTTTTTAGTCCCAAGTTCTTTCTAATCGAATTGTGATTCGATTACTTTGTCCTTTGATACATTTTCAGTCCAAGTCCTTTTCTTGTCGAATGGGCATTCAATTACATTGCCCTTAGCACATTTTCTCACTCAGTTGTCTCTAATCGTATCCTCATTCGATTACAATTTCCTTTAGAAATATTATACAAAATCTTTTCTTATCGAATGGTCATTCGATTAAATGGTCCTTTGTTAAAATTTCAACACAAAACTTTTCTAATCGAATGGTGATTCGATTACTTTTCCCTTAACACATTTTCTGGCCAAACATTTCTTGTCGAATTCCCATTTGATTACATCTTCCTTGAGTATCAGTTATCAACCAACATATTCTAATCGAATCTCTTTTCGATTAGAGTAGATTAAACTATTCGATTAGAATCCCAGACTTGTCCAAAACACATATATTCAACCCTTCTCCACTTTTCTGGGTTCATAGTTTCTGGGTAAACAATACCCATCTTCAAACACGTTTTCTGGGTTAATTAGAACCCAAATAGGTCCAATAACCCTAAAAATCTCCCTTGGTTTTTGGTTAACCGAAAATGTTTGTGGTTGACCAAAGATTTTATCTAATAATCTGGTTTGTGTTTTATTGTTTGTTTGGTGTAGGTGAGAGTTGATTAGATGAGGTTATGGATGATTCTTTTTGGAAATAAAGTGAAGAAAAGAAGGCATCAAGAGAAACATAAGTTTTCATTTTGTGGGACTTCCATAATCGCAATGAAAAGACGAGCAAAAAGAGATGACTCCAAGAAGACAACAAGTTCAACATCTGGATTGGGTGCAAAGAGTGGAAAGGAACCTGAAAAATGCTTCTGGTGCATAGACTCAGAATATGTTAAAATGGATGATGGACCAGGATGAGGAAGAAACAAGACGGAAGTTGAAAAATAAATGGTTCAAAAGCTTAGGGTCAAGAAGACGGCGAACAAAAACCGAGTTCATGGGGCTGAATGTAACAACTCGAGTTTTCATATAGTGCATTAAATACCAATACCCGACCCGTTTTCAAGATCAAGTAATTTTATTAACAAAACATCACGCTTATCGAGTTATTAATATTTTATTATTATTGTTTACTATATTTAATTATTTTTTATTATAACTTTGAATTATATACATTATACACCCCTAAACTTGAGTTCTAACTCAATTTGAATCCAGCCATGAACTTCAGGGACCTTTTTGCAAAATCAGTCCAAAAATTATAATATACGAATAACCCATACCAGGATCCAAACCCGTTTTTGACCAACCCATAACCCAATTGTTTCTTGATATTTAATTAACGTAGTTATTAACCAAACTGATTTGACTAAATCGTTTACATATCATATATGAATTATACCTACACATCAATTAGGAAATAAGATCATGTAATGATAAAGTTTACCAAATAAACAAATCGGCATAGGGGGCTATATACATATAAACAAAACGCAATTAAACCCTAGTACACCTTCTTCTTCACCTCGCGAATCAAGCCCCCATATTTAATTGTATTATCGTAGCGTGCTTGTACTATTTCTGGATCTTGTTCTTCGCCCCGGCCAGCCCAGCATCTTTTTGTATTTTATGTTCTTTTATTGTTTTAACTATTTAAACGGTTTATAAATTATTATAATTATTATTAAATATGAAACAAACATTATTTTATTTTAACCGACATCTTAGAGTTAACGTTTCTGGTTAATTAATCCCTTTACAAGCTTTCGTGTATGTATGTATGTATGTATGTATGTATGTATGTATGTATGTATAATATAATATATGTATGTATTATAAGTATATCTTAATAATAATAAACAATCATTATTTTATTAAAACCCCACACCATTGTTCGTGCTTTCTCGTCGTTGAAACGTCTTTATAAATTTACTTATAATATATATATTATATGTATTATTCTTTAACAAAACAAATATAACAAACGTATTAAACGTATTAATGATATTTATATCATTCGATTTTCGTTAAAGATTCCAAGATATAAATTATATGATAATTATATGTTTAAACTTTTTAATTAAATTATTTAGTTACAAGTTATACTTATTTATATAATTGCATTATATTTATTAAAACATTTCATTATTTAATATTTATATAATTGTATTCTATCTCATGTTTTATTTATAAATTGTTTATTACTGGTATTCTATAGATAATAAAGCTAATAATCTAATAAATAAATGGTGAATGATAATATTGATTTTGTAATAACAATAACCATAGAGATCAATCATTTAATCACTAACATACTAATCACAAACATAACTCATGTCATCGAAATCCTAAATTCATTATATTTGTTATATCATTTATAATTAATTTATATTATCTATTTCTAACTAGGAATCCTTGACGGTAAATCCCGAAGGGTTTAGCTTTCTCACATGATCCATTGATCTTTTGTTCATCCGTTAAGGTGATTAATCACTCCCCTTTTTACTTGTTTTACAAACTTTTGGGGACTTGTGCGTACCAATTATCAAATTACAATTTGTATCATTTTCTCAAATGCAAACTGTTAATATTTGTGTTGTGCATAAATTGAATGACTACTTGCTAATTGCCATATGTATATGTGCTTATTTATCGCATTCAAAGAGGTCCATAATTTATCATTATTATCACATCATGTCATAATGGTCGGCATCCGATCGTTTGGCAATGGTTTCACTGACAACTCAATTATGGTAACCAACACTTGATTGACCTGGCAACGTCTAGCCGACACATTATTATCTGTTTGAAATATTTTCATGCTATGGTTTGATTCTTTATACTCATAGATAACAGTTTTTTCTATTTATTTATACATTATTGTAATCAAAACTGGTGATTTTCTCACTCAATCTCGTGTTGACAAAAATATATATTGTGTACGCATTTGTAGGTATTCAGGTTGGATTGTTTATCAAGATGACGATCACTTAGAGATGACTTTTAGGATATAAAATTTATACAATAACTATTTGATCTTGTTTTGTAATTTCTTTAGACTTGATGACGAGCAATTGCAATTTGTTTATTTAAATAAATTAAACAGAGATTGTCATTTAAGTAAATTAAACAGAGATAGTCATATATTAATTTGCATGATAGTACCTTGTGAGCTGTGAACAATCAGTTCACACCCCGGCATTTCTACCTTAGGTTGTGGTGTGACAGATTGGTATCAGAGCAAAAAGTTTAAGATAGGTCATTAGTGGTGCCCTAGAAACATGCTTAGGACCTCATACGTGCTTATTTGTTTACCTTATGTGTTATATGTAAGGCCCCGTTCCCGGTGCCTCACTTTGGGCGTTGGATTTACTCATAAACACAGTTCTAAACATCAGAGTTAAGTAAAACTTTCGCGGAATATTAAAACTTTCATAAAACATTTCGTAACAAACCATAACTTGTCTTAAAACAACATCTCGTCTTTCAAAATAAAAAAAACATTAAACTTAAACGTCGTGAGTCCTCCGATGCCAGCCTCTTATTCAATGCCACGTGTTCCCTCAAGCGAGCTGCCTCATTCTACTCACCTGTGTGCATACTAAAAGTCAGCTACGCTGAGTGAGTTCTAGTTAATCACATAACATACAATACATTCATAACTACATACTTGCATACTTACGTACTTTCATTCTTCTTTCATATTTACATACATACTTTCATCATACACATACATATTAAAGAGCCTTCCGCCCTATAACCTTCACCGATATCATTAGGGTCGGTTCCCTACATTCGCCGACATTATTAGCGTCGGTTCCCTACATTCCCCGACATTATTAGCGTCGGTTCCCTACATTCGCCGACATTATTAGCGTCGGTTCCCTACATTCGCCGACATTATTAGCGTCGGTTCCCTTTCTAACCATACTTACCTTTCATATTATATATTCATCGCGTACTTTCATAGATACATATTTCATACTTGGCATACTACATATTACCTTTCTGTCGATACGTGCAATATCCGAATATCGTTCACGCACCGACAAGCATTCATTCATAACGTTCCTACATACCAACACATCAATCATTATAGCATACGCTTACCAATTAAGGTAAGCGTATTAACGTTCACATTGAGTATGCACACAGCCCCAAAAACATAACAAGGAAGTGGGGCTAGAAACTCACATGAATCCTGTTTCTTTCTCCGCTTATCGTAATCCCTTTCTTTAACTGAGCTCGGCTAACTGTATATGAGTTTCACGTATCAATACTCGTCCTCTTGTATCAGATTACTTTTACTTAGATTTTAAGCGAACTTAATTTAAGCGGACTTAAACATTAGGCGAACTTTAGCTTTAAGCGAACTTAAACATTAAGCGAACTTAGCTTTAGGCGAACTTAACTTGGCGAAGTTTCCCAGCAGCTGCCACTGTTCGATCTTAACCCCCAAAATCATCTCCGTTTCATCGTAAAATTCTTGGTTATGATATTAACCAACCCGTGATCATTCTCATGGTCTTTTTCGGGTAAACTTGGCCCGAAAAAGCATAAAGTTTGGACCTTTAAGCTTAAAAACGTTCAATACGAGATCTAAGGTTTATTTTAAACAAGATGTTCTTAACCATGAGGACGTTAAGTCCATTTTAATCTTCAAGTTTGCAACTTTACGATTTGTCTAGACCCGATCTATCATCCTACCAATTTTCATGTAAATCCGTTCATGAAAAGTAAACCTTTTTAACAAAACATGCATTTGAGGTTTTTGTATGAAATCACTCGAGATGCTCAAAACCATATCAAACGAACTCTGATTGAGTGATTCAAGCGACCACGGAACCGTCTTGTCCCGATCTACAAACCCGTCAGCTCACCTTCGCCGGAAACCGCCACTACAGTCGCCGGAACAACTGAACAGTCGCCGGAATCTTCACTTTTGATCTGCTCTGGTTTTACTGATAAAAACTGGACTTCCCGAACTCTGATCGAAGATCTTTTCGATGGAATACTTCATTTATATGTCAGGAATACTCGGTTAAAATCTAAGACCGATCCGATGGCTAGATCTCCGGGAATCTTTGTGTCTTTGTGGGTGTTTTTCTCAAAAACGGGAATTGGGTTAAGTGTGTGTTTTGATGGTGTAGGCTATGGTGTGGAGATGTATGAAAATGGAAAGGATTAGGGTTTTATGGGGTATTTATACTCACTTAAGCCCATGGACCTTAGGCCCATATTTTCTTTTTGGTCCATAATTAATTACATCTAATTAGCCTACTTATCCTTCCATCTTTATTATTTTACTATTTTTCTACTAACTCAAGTAAACTTTTCCATCTTAATTATATAATATATTAATTATTTATTCTTGTAAATTTCGGGATGTTACATTATATTTATTTGTTTACAGCTTACGTAATTACTTTCTAGATTAAGTGCTTATTTAATCGCTTAATTAATTGTTTATTTTATTGTCATGCACACACAACTCTTAAGCTATGCTTCACTCTCAAAATATTTTTGTAACTCCGGTACTATGTCTCACTCTCAAAATATTTTTACGACTCCTCTCAAAATATTTTCATTTAATGTTAGTTGATTGCCTTCATTGTTGGGAAGTTTCTTAAGAATTTTCTATGTTTTGTTTTTACCTCTTTCCCCCTTAACGCGAGGGAGTGTGACAAGATTCCCCTCCAAAGTGGAAATTGTCATACAACCGGCACTTTAAGCGTTTAACGTAATCGGCTAAAAGTTTACATTCTTTATTGTGCTTTAATGCTTTTAAAATGTCTAGTCATGTGGAAAACCATGTGACGCCATGGGTTTGCCAACTCTTCATTTGCACAATTCGTTTTATTTGTGGTATTTTGATGGAGCATTATCATCTGTGGTATACACGAGATGCTTCGACTACTCATGTTTACATTCATTTATCCGTTATTTAGTTTGGTCAGTTAAAACGTCATGTAACACCCATGGGCCAACAAACTCAATTATATTGTTGATATGTTATTTAACTGGGCCAGTAAAATGCCATGGACAAGCTCATGGGAAGCCCAACTCACATATTTGTTTTGTTTTGGTATGCTAACAATTTGGGAAAATAAAATGTCATGGAAAGCTCATGGGAAACCTAACACATCGAAGAATTGTTTATTCGTTTATTTGTTTGTTTACTTGATTTCATTGGAACAACAATTTATGATTTGATTTATTTAATCATTTACTCAATTATATTTGAATCAAGATTTATTGATCACAGCTATTCACATACTCAAAAACATTTTTATTCTCATGATTGGGTACAAATCATTCACTCATCAAGACTCAATTATCACAAGTCGATTGAAGCTATTTATATTCTATCATTGGATTGGTTTTTCTCATATTCATCTTATCATATTCGCAAGTTATCAAGAAATAACTAACATATTATTTTGTTTTGTCTCATACACATCTCATCATATTATTAAACTAACAAATAACTTCAATATCAATATTACACAATATATTAAACAAATGGTTTTCTCATACTCATGATATCACATTTTCAACTATCAAACCTATTTCAAATAACTCATCAAATTTATAAAACTATCAAATATATTTCAAGTTATCATCTTCAAACTCTTAGTTGTTAACATCTCAATTTGTTATGTTTTGATAAAACTCATTCACTCATCGTATTATCTCATTGATTATCATTTAAATTCTAACTAATCCTTAAGTTATGAATTAACACTAGGGCAATTTATTTAAATTTCAGTTTTTCTCAATAACTTATATGAAATTTACACAACTTATAAATCGTCTCATTAAATAACATCTTTATTAACCATAGAATGTTTTAACTAAGGAATCATCGTAATCAACATCAATAATCTATTTTCTATAACTGCCTTATGGCCATATGTATAGTCAGGGAAATAGCTCCAACAATATTTAGAATATAAACTCAATTTCCAAAACATAAACGCAATCAATTCAATATTGTCCATTAACTTCTTTGCTAATAATTTCAATTCATTTACCCCTACTTATCCTTATAACAACAGCAGCAACAAGTTCAAGTTTACCAAACCTTTCCCAATTAGACTTTGTTTTGCAAGCCGTTCAAGTCAAGCTAGTCAAGCAATTCCAAATCAATAAACCTCAATTTCTCAAGATTTTATAAATTCAATTAATCAAGGTGTTTTATATCAATCAAATTAATCGTAATTAAGTTTCTCAAAGAAGATTTTACTACTTGAACCTATTTTATAACAACTCTTTATTAGAGAAACATAAGTTTTCATTAAAGACAAGAAAAAAGAGATGACTCCAAGAAGACAACAGGTTCAACATCTAGATTTAGTGCAAAGAGTGGAAAGGAACCTAAAAATGCTTCTGGTGCATGGACTCAGAATGTGTTAAAATGGATGATGGACCAGGATGAGGAAGAAAGAAGACAGAAGTTGAAAAATAAAGGGTTTAAGAGCTTAGGGTCAAGAAGATGGCGAATAGAATCCAGGTTTGTGGGGCTGAATGTAACAACTCCGGTTTTCATATAATGCATTAAACACCAATACCCGGCCCGTTTTCATGATTGAGTAATTTTATCAACAAAACATGGCGCTTATTGAGTTATTAATATTGTTTATTATATTTAATTAATTTTTATTATAACTTTGAATTATATACATTATACACCCCTAAACTTAAGTTCTAACTCAATTTGAATCCAGCCATGAACTTCGGGGGCCTTTTTCAAAATCTATCCAAAAATTATAATATATGAATAACCCATACGAGGATCCAAACCCGTTTTTGATCAACCCATAACCCAATTGTTTCTTGATCCTTAATTAACGTAGTTATCATCCAAATTGATTTGACTAAATCATTTAATATCATATATGAATTATACCGACACATCAAATAGGAAATAAGATCACGTAATGATATAGTTTATCAAATAAACAAATCGGCATAGGGGTTTTAGTGTTATGTTATATACATATAATCAGTGGTGCTGGCGATAGCGAGGAGTAGTGTAGTAGTGCCCCTACACAAGAACAAGGGAGACGCACAGTGTTATGGAAATTACAGAGGAATTAAGTTGTTAGCTCATACTATGAAACTATGGGAGAGAGTAATCGAGACACGAATTAGGAGAGAAACGCAGGTAATGGTTAACCAATTTGGTTTCATGCTAGGACGGTCAACAACGGAAGCGATACACATACTGAGAAGATTAATGGAGAAGTATAGGGAGAAAAAGAGGGACCTACATATGATATTCATTGACCTTGAAAAGGCATATGACAGTGTGCCACGTAGACTAATCTAGGATATTTTAGAAGGTAGAGGGGCACCTGGAAAGTATATAGACTTAATTAAAGATATGTATGACAGGACTACAGCTAGTGTTCGTGCGCCGGTAGGAGATACAAATTTTTTCCCGGTGGAGATGGGACTACACCAAGGATCGGCGTTAAGCCCGTTTCTTTTCACGGTAGTCATGGATGAGCTATCCAAGTCGATTCAGGAGCCTGTCCCATGGTGCATGCTCTTTGCAGATGATATTGTGTTAGTGGCTGAGACTAAACAAACCTTGAACGAAAGGCTAGAGGAGTGGCGTGTAGCTTTAGAGGATAAAGGTTTAAGAATTAGTCGCTTTAAGACAGAGTACCTTTGTTGTGACTTCAGTGGTGCTAGCGATAGCGAGGACACCTATATCACTATTGAGGACCAGGTGGTTCCGCAGATAACGAATTTTAAATATTTAGGATCGTTTGTCCAAAGCAATGGAGAGATAGACAGTGACATAACCCACCGCATACAAGCTGGCTGGTGTAGGTGGAAAGAAGCCACTGGGGTTTTATGCGACAAGCGGTTCCCGTCTAAATTAAAGGGGAAATTTTATAGAGTCGCAGTTAGACCTGCAATGTTGTATGGAACAGACTGTTGGGCCATCAAGAAGACACAGGCGCACAAGATGGAGGTAGTAGAGATGAGGATGATGAGGTGGATGTGTGGACACACTAGATTAGATATGATTAGAAATGAGGTATTTAGGGAAAGGTTAGGAGTAGTTAGCATATCAGAGAAAATAAAGGAAGGGAGATTGAGATGGTTTGGGCATGTGAAAAGGAGACCAACAACAGCGCCAGTTAGAGTAGTGGAAACCTGCATTGTGGAAGGAAAGAGGAGTAGAGGCAGGCCTAAATTGCCTTGGAATGAGAGAATTAGACATGACTTGATAGAGTTGCACCTCTCTAAGGACATGGTCCAGGATAGAGATTCGTGGAGACGTAGGATTAAGGATAGCGACTTTCTAGGGGAAGGTACCTAGTTAGCTTAGCTTTGTATTTAAGGTCTAGTTTGGCTAGCTTGATTCCTTGTTGTTTATGTATTTTTTTGTTTGATGTTGTCTTGTGATTCTTATGCCCAAATATTATTGGTTACAAATTTCTTGCTATTTTTGGTAGTTTGCTATTCTATGTATTGCTAAGTGTCTTTGCTTGTAGGATGTGTGTTTACTCTGTTTACCTGTATGTAGCTTTATAGGCCGGGGGTCTCTCTAGAAGCAGCGTCTCTATCTCACGGATAGAGGAAAGACTTGCCTACATCCACCCTCCCCTAACCCTATCGATAGCGTGCTATGCGGTGGGATATACAGGGCTTGATTGATTGATTGATTGATTATATACATATAATCAAAACGCAATTAACCCTGGCAAACATTCTTTTTCACCTTGCGAATCAACCCCCATATTTAATTGTATTATCGTAGCCTACTTACACTGTATATGGATCTCGTTCTTGACCGTCGGTTCTATTCATCATTCATCATCAATACATCAGTGTTTCAAGTAATTAAGGCGGTAACAAACTAGTTTCAATCCATATAATAGAAAACCTAACACTAATCAAACAATCAGAAAGCATATTAACCAATTGATAATTCTAGGGTTCTTAAACTATATGGGTTTAATCAGTTTATGTAAATAATATGTTGTATTCAGATAATACTCAACTGACACCTTAGCCCTGTGTTCATGGCTGAGCCAGCCAGGGGCGCAGGTCCAAGCCCCGGCCAGCCCAGCATCTTTTTGTATTTTATGTTATTTTATTGTTTTAACTATTTAAATGGTTTATAAATTAATATAATTATTATTAAATATGAAACAAACATTATTTTATTTTAACCGACATCTTAGAGTTTACATTTCTGGTTAATTAATCCCTTTACAAGCTTTCGTATATGTATGTATGTATACACACACACACATACACACACACACATATATATATATGTATTATAAGTATATCTTAATAATTATAAACCATCATAATTTTATTAAAACCCGACACCATTATTGGTGCTTTCTCGTCATTGAAACGTCTTTATAAATTTGCTCATAATATATACATATATATATATATATATTATATGTATTATTCTTTAACAAAAAAAATATAACAAACGTATTAACTATATTTATATCATTAGATTTTCGTTAAAGATTCCAAGATATATATTATATGATAATTATATATTTAAACTTTTTTATTAAATTATTTAGTTAAAAGTTATACTTATTTATACAATTGCATTATATTTATTTAAATATTTCTTTATATAATATTTATATAATCGTATTCTATCTCATGTTTTATTTATAAAGTGTTTATTACTGGTATTCTATAGATAATAAAGCTAATAATCTAATAAATAAATGATGAATGATAATATTGATTTAGTAATAACAATAACCATAGATAGCAATCATTTAATCAAAAACATACTATTCACAAATATAACTCAAGTCATCGAAATCCTAAATTCATTATATGTGTTATATCATTCATAATTAATTTATATTATCTATTTGTAACTAGGAATCCTTGGCAGTAAATCCCGAAGGGTTTAGCTTTCTCACATCATCCATTGATCTTTTGTTCATCCGTTAAGATGAGTAATCACTCTCCTTTTTTACTAGTTTTCCAAAATTTTTGGGACGTGCGTACCAATTATCAAATTACATTTTATATCATATTCTCAAATGCAAACTGTTAATATTTGTGTTGTGTATCAATTGAATGACTACTTACTAATTGTTATATGTTTATGTGTTTATTTATCGCATTCAGAGAGGTCCATCATTTATCATTATTATCACATCATGTCAAAGTGGCCAGTGTCCGATTGCATGACAATTAAAATTTCATGATACGGAATGAAATCATGTTACGACGTTTACGAACAACTGATTCAACTCTTTAATGTACCGATTGGAAATCGGTACAAGATGAACAACACGATTGATATCTCGTTTAAGCCCAAAGTTTATTGACAGTAATGACATGACACAAGATATTACAATTAAGTGCACGAGCTTACTGGACCAAAAAAATATAGCAATAAGAGAAAACTGATCCAGAAGCTTAATAAATGAAAACAAACTACTCTATTTATAGACATACATCAGCCAACAAATGTATATGTCCATCAACCCCGTATAAGTCACTCATACGAGAAACTCACCACCATACAAGTCCAACAGCAATCATGCTCAGCATGTAAGTCCTTTTATCGATCTATATGTGGAGAACAATAGAAGTTTTTATCCATGCACTCATACACATTCACCCTATAAGTCCAGTTGCATATCAATCTATATGTGGCAACTAGTAGCCGTATATGTCATCACTTACACGTGAACAGTAACTATCAATCATGACATCATCAGCGCATAAGATTAGCTATCAGTTTGTAAGTTCAGCGTATATGTATATGATGTCCCCATGTAAAACATATACGCTGATCTATGAACATATCCGTAGATCTTGATCTTCTTTCTGTAAAACAATTTACGTGTTTTTAACTACTATCAACCGACCTTTACCAAGACGAAAGCTAAAGATGTTTCGTGTACCATGTCTTTGAGAGGTGATCTAGCGAGATTTATTCAATCTTTTTAGATTTGTGAGGCTTAGTTGGTGAGACCGAGAGGTGATCTAGCTAGATTACTTTGCAATCCCACATAAATAAAAATGGTGGAGGGTCCGAATTAAATTAAACGAGCCCACCCCGTATGTTTTGTAAGAGCCATCTAATTAAATAACAAAAAAAAACCCTACAAAATGACAAGGAGAATGAGGGGGAGACAACCGAGAAGACAAGAGACAGAAGAAGGAATATATTTTCTAGAGGCATACGCAAATACTATTCAAAGGGTTGTTTGCAGTTTGTTGGAGTTCAAGGATATATTAATTTTTTGGTTCGAACTCTTTTATTTATGTTTCTTTTAAATTATTGTCATGAACTCAAATAATTTTGTTTTGTCTATTATTATTATTATTATGAGTAGCTAAACTTTTTAAAACTACATGGGTTGAGATGAATATTGATTTTATTTGACGATTTATTTGTTTTTTTACACGACGTGATTATTATTGAAAAGCTTTATAAAATTTTGATCGTTGATGTGTTAATTATTCTTTTTATATAAGTATTGCTTATTGATCCCAATAAGTTTTGCTTATTGATTCTACGTATTACTTTGATTGATTGATTGTGTGTCGTTCGGTTTGGATTCTATGTTTAGGTCATAGACTTAGTGTTTTTGATATTGTCATGGTTAGTACTACCATAGAAATCTTGAGTGCGATTAAGTATTAAAATCCAATAGGTTCACCTTCCTTGCGACCGAGAGGTAATAGGGAGTCGATTTGTCTCGCCTTTTTTCCGGTTAGGTTAGAACTGTGCGAGAGTGAGTTTTGGTCCTGTCCGGTTTAGTTTTGCGTGCAAATAAGTGTCTTAGATCGGGTTAGATCGTGTTACCCCTTTATTCCTAGAATTGTGAGTACCAATTTTAAGTGGGTTTTGTGTCGTTGAGTCCGAGAGGAGATGCGTCATTAGAGTACCTTAGTAATCTTTATCCTGGTGCATTTATTCAATTTTCTTAGATTTGTGAGGGTTAGTTGGTGAGACCAAGAAGTGATCTAGCGAGATTTAGTGAACCCGAGTTGATTTTTTTAAGATATCGGCGTCGAGTGATTAGTTAACTAAGTTAGCCATCGAACTGTCAATAGGATTATTGCCTAGGTAATCTTTTCTCCATATTCATTAAAACCCCCATTAAGTTTCGTAAGTATTTCAGTTAGTTGCGTTAAGTTAAGTTTTGTTAGTTAAGTTAATTAGTTTATAATAATTAGCATAAAATCAATTAAATATTATTAGGTAGGACTTGGATTAGGGTTTATAATCTGAGCCATTCTCACGTGTATTCGAGTTCGATATCCGGACTTTCCTCATCTTTGCTATACGTGACTGGTACACTTGCCGTTTGTGTGAATTAGGATAGGTTGTTTGATTTATAAAGCATAGTTGCGATTCGTGTTTATTGTTTATATATATTTTCGCACATCAATCTCCCCCTCATATTTTGCTTCGTCTTGTTCGTTTAAACACTTTACGTTTTCGAACCTTCAATAATAATGGTTTAAACTTGATCGTCCAAAACAAAAATCATGTCTAAACATTCATCCGCACTTCTATTGCATTCCGATCTTCATTTTACTCAGATCTTATCTTCAACACGTATCGTTGAATAATCAATATGCAAGTAAGGATAGCGTATACGTAACATTTTCGTCTATGTTCTCCTTCAACGTGTACGCTAGTATATGTCGAACCTCTTATCCGATCATATAAGTATGTAGAACCAAATAATGAATACGATTTATACTTACTTATATATAGATGATAGACTTTTGAAATATCTCATTTGAAGATAAGGTATAAACATGTATGACTTATAATCTTCAACCTCCATTGATATGTCATCATCAAGCTTCGGTTTATAACAACACGAAATGCAACAAAAATGAGAAAACAAGATAAAGATCGAGTTTCTCGAGTAGAATCGGAGCCACACGGCCCTGATACCAATTAAAAGTTCATGAGACGGAACGAAACCATGTTACGACGTTTACGAACAACCGATTGAACTCTTTAATGTACCGAGCGGAAATCGGTACAAGATGAAAAACATGATTGATATCTCGTTTAAGCCCAAAGTTTATTGATAGTAGTGACACGATACAAGATATTACAATTAAGTGCAAGAGCTTACTGGACCAAAAAATATAACAATAAGAGAAAACTAATCCAGCAGCTTAAAAAATGAAAACAAACTAATCCTATTTATAAACATACATCAGCCAGCAAACGTATATGTCCATCAACCCCGTATAAGTCACTCATACGGTAAATTCACCACCATATAAGTCCAACAGCAATCATGCTCAGCGTGTGAGTCCTTTTATCAATCTATATGTGGAGAACAATTGATGTTTTTATCCATGCACTCATACACGTTCACCGTATTAGTCCAGTTGCATATCAATCTATATGTGGCAACTAGTAGCCGTATATGTCATCACTTATACATGAACAGTAACTATCAATCATGACATCATCAGCACATAAGATCAGCTATCAGTTTGTAAGTTCAGCGTATATGTATAAGATGTCCCCATGTATAACATATAAGCTGATCTATGAACATATCTGTAGATCTTGATCTTCTTTCTGTAAAACGTTTTACGTGTTTTAAACTACTATAACCGATCTTTACCAAGACGAATGCTAAAGGCATTTCGTGTACCAACAACAATGGTTACACCGACAACTCAGTTATGATAACCAACGCCCGATTGACATGGCAACGGTTTAGCCCACACATTATTATCTTTTTGAAATATTTACATGCTATGGTTTGATTGTTTATACTCACAGATAACAGTTTTTCTATTTATTTATATATTATTGTAATCAAAACTGGTGATTGTCTCACTCAATCTCGTGTTAACAAAAATATATATTTTGTATGCATTTGCAGGTATTCAGGTTGGATTGTTTATCTAGATGACGATCACTTAGAGATAACTTATATGTTATAAAATTTATACAATAAATATTTGATCTTGTTTTGTAATTTCTTTATGCTTGATGTACCCAATTGCAAATTGTTTATTTAAATAAATTAAATAGAGATTGCATATATTAATTTGCATGATAGTACCTTATGAGCTATTAAAAATCAGTTAGCGCCCCATAATTTCCGCCTTAGGTTGGGGTGAGACACTGAAGCCGTAAGGCTGAGCAAAAAACTGGACCAGGGTGGCGGTTGGAAAAAAAAAAGGAAAACTGGGGATTTCGGTCGGATTGGCGGGTATTGGGTTTAGATTAGGATTGGCATGTGTGGCTTGTTTAAACATATAATTTATGGTTTTATCATTTATCAGGTTAGACACTTAATATTATTCTCTCTAAGTGTTGCAACCATTTTGGTGTTTACGGGATTAAGTACCTGAAGTTTGATAAATAAATGTGTGCCTTGAATCTCGTGTTTGTGTTCTTTTATCTAGTCTTTGATTCATCACGTGTTTGGATTTCTCTCAATCATGTGTATAATTGATATTACACTGTAGTGATCAGATTCGGACTTACAAGTGGTATCAGAGTCTATAGACATATTTTTGGCTCGGTTGTGATATCAAGGATTCAAGAAACTGGTGATTTTGAAGTTTTTGGGTGTTTGAAGTTTCAAGTATTTTTGTGATTTTCAGCCATATTTTGGTTGTTTGATCATTATAGGCAGTTGGATATCAAATAACACGGAGAACATCTTCTCCGTGTTTGTAGGATCTTACAGCTTGTTGACATTCTGATAAGATTGAGCATAATTTCTTTGAAATTCAAAAGATGTCAAAATCCTAACTGCCGACCAGTCGCTCTGGTTAAATGTCGGAGGAAAATATACTGAGTTTAGTATGTATGGGGTTATAAGTTTAATTTCATACATTTGTCATATACTTGCAAATTTATGACTAATACGGTTGTTCAAATAAATAAAGTGTTGCTTTTATAAAAGTTATGAATTACATTCGTATTTATACGATAAGAATTTTGGTGTAAAAATATAATTCGTCACACTTTGGAATTCAAAAGTGTAACAACTCGAACTTTCAATCTTATATTTTATATCTGTTACCCGACCCATTTCGGCGTTCGTGAAATTTATCAACAAAAATATCGCGTCATTCGAATATTTATTATTAATATTGGTTTATTATATTTATTTAATATATGTAATAACTTTGAACTATATACACTTTTAACCCTCACGTAAACTTTAACCTACTTTTGTTTCACACCTAAACAATAAGGACCTTTCTGCAATTTTTGTATTATTATTATTATTATTATTATTATTATTATTATTATTATTATTATTATTATTATTATTATTATTATTATTATCTTTAAACCCATAACCCATATACAAACCCAAACCCATACTCGCGATCCAGAACCAGACCCGTATACCCACGTGGAGACCCGTTTAGTATGTGTGAACCACAATTTTCGTCAAATTGATTAAATGGATTTATGCGTTTGATTTCTTCTTCCATATTCGGCCTAACCGACATAAACAATTAGGAAACAAGATCAGCATGATTCGAATTAACCTAATTAATAAACCGTCATAAACATGTTTATTGATATACATAAAAACGATCATGATAATTCAATTAAATCTGCATATACAACCTCATAACCATCGATAACAATAAACCCATCACTGATTTTGGTTCCGCTGCTGTGGATGCTCGTTTTGGATCTTGTTATGGCCGACGCTTCATTGAACTAATTAACCTCGTGTTCATCTTCGTGATAGGTAATTAAATATATGGTTGTGATCGCCGTAATACATTCTACATTAACCCTAACCTAAGATAATCGAGCATCGAGCCAACTGATCAATTTGTTGTTCTAGGGTTTGTTCTTAAACCTGGGTAGTTTACCAATTATTTATAAATTTTGATTTCGCAGTTTAAGCGTCCAACAAGCTGGCTCAGTTGGCTTTGCCGGTGGGTGCGTTGGGTTCGGACCGCTGGGGGCACGGGTTCGAACCCCACCGCCACCTTATTTTTGGAATTTATTCCTTTATTTTGTTAATTAAATCATATTAAATCTTAAGTTAATATTTTAAAATCATAATATTATAAAACTTATAATAAATCTATTTTTCTTAAAACCAACATATTAACAAGTAGTTTTCCGAATCTTTGTTAAAAAACCATATATATAAATATATAAATTATAAATTAATTTAAAATCTGAATAATAAGGATTTTGAATAAATAAAAATATTTATAAATACATCAAATATATTTTAATTAAATGGTTAAAACAATCATTTTATATATGTTATAAAAATACATTTATATAAATATTTTATAACTTTAATAAAGATATACCATCTATTATAATATTGATAAATAAAAGTGACAATTAACTTTCGCTAGTATTCACTCGATCATCGAATCTCGAACCTTTATCTAATCTGAGTTTCGTCATTCAAATTATATTTATTTCCGCAATTATTCTTTATTAGGATATCTCATTGGTATTTTTCGAAGGGATTGATCTACCTTTATCTTTCTTGTTGAATCATTATCTCTTGCTTATTTACTAAGGTGAGTAATCACTCCCCTTTTTACTTATTTTCAAACCGTTTTGGGGGCATGTGCGTATCTTATATATTTATCTATTATCTAGTATTCAAAACCGCAACTGCTAATCCTTGTGTGTATATCAGTTTATGCTTAGCTTGGTATTTGCTTACTTGCTTTGTTTGAATGTTATTTGCTTATTTCGGCAACCGATGTCCATTTTTATGGCACGGTTTAGTCCTTGCTTGGTAACCAATGTCCATTTATATGGATTAGTTGATCCCTTTCTTTATGGTTCATTTCTTTGTAGTTTGCTTTCTTTATGGTTGATTTCTTTATGGTTTGCTTTCTTTATGGTTGATTATTTGTGTATGTGCTATGGCTTAACTGTTTATTCTCACAGGAACAGTTTGCATCTTTATTTATTTATTATATATTATTATTGTTGTGTCTTAAACTGGTGTTTTACTCACTCAACATGTTTTATTGACAAATATTCTATTTTATACGCATATGCAGGTTATCGCAGAATTTAATGCAGGTTGGTGAAGACTTAGTGAAGAATTTAGTTAGAAGAATAGTTTAATCAAGAAATATAAAACTTGTATTGTTGTATGAATTATGTACTTGTTTGTATCGATTTATTTGATAATTGAATTTAATTAATAGATATTGTCATTTAAATATTGTATGATAGTACCTTGAGAGCTGTGACAATCAGTTCACGCCCCGGCATTTCCGCCGTAGGTTGGGGTGTGACAAAAAGGTTGTATTTTTATGCTTTCGCAATTAAAACGAAAGTTGACTTTGTACCGATAAGGACGAAGAACGTATAGTTTAAATTTACCTTCGCAACAAAAGACGAAGGGGTATTTATGTAAATATTTTAGCAAAAGAAAATGTTTTGATGTAAAATATTTGGTTTATAAATTGAGAATTCACCAATATTTGTGTTGACCTATTTTTAAACATGTTTTTTCATGTAATTGAGATGAAAGTTTGTTGGAACTTATATTTTAGACCGACGCATCGAATTAATTTGTGGGTGAAAAATATATTGTTTGGTCTCAACCAAGGGTGGATGGCTTGAAAACCAAGTTAGGCTAGACTGGTATAAATAGATATTTTTAATCATTTGTCTAGTATGAGTAAGTGTATTGTGTATTGAGTGAGATCTAGGGTTTTATCCCTTTGAAAGAGTCTCCTCCTCCAGGATGAGCTCTCCTGGAGGCGACTGATATTTCTTGTGTGTGTATGTGTCACACCCCACTTTAGGGCCTAGGCGTGTGATCAATACTTGGTACCTGTTTTGTAAATTCATCAGAGTTTGCGGGTTTTATTTCAGCGAAAGTCTTTAATAAAATCATATTGAAAACTTATTATTGAAAACTCGGGTTTAAATACTCGCTTGATATTTCAAATACAATTATTTATAAAACATAACTCTTTTATAATATTTTCAAATAAAATATCTGAGCCATCAGATAGCATCTAATGACTATACTCCAATCTATTATTCCTTCTTGCTTGTCTAACCTTTCTTGTTCCCTGTAACATGGGGAAAAAATACGCCAGCACAAAGCTGGTGAATAACGCTGACTCTAAAATCTCTTTTCAATACCTTTGTGAAACCAACAATAATACCTTTGTGACCACTCATTAGGCACCCAACTAAATTGGGATAAAATTACCCTAAGTACCATGTACAATTAATTATATACACAATATCATTTCTCTGAACAGTCCCGTAGACCTTCAGAGGCATGTTGATGATATGCATGGCCTCGGGGAAATGTCGAGTCACCATGTATGTTTGGATCCATACACATGTATACTCTTAATCAGAGTGTCTGTTTCTTATTATTGTAACACAAAGTTTTAAACATTCAGACTCATTATAAAAGGTTTGGGGCGTATTCACCTTTTCTGTTTATAATCAGTTTCTGTTACTAATTCCTGTTTTCTGTTTCCTTCTTCTTGTTTTGTTACCTCGGACCTATAGTACGAGAATAACATTTGTATAAATAACTAGATCAACGATCTAGCTTCAGACCTTTAGTCTGTTTCGTATAGCTTTAACCTTGATAAAAAGCATTTGTTTATAAAACACTTGGACCTTTAGTCCCTTTCTTTATTTATCAATCATATGCTACGTTTCTTCTTCAAGAAGAAACGTCTATACATTATTCTTTAAATATCATATTTCTTAATAATAAAGAAATACTATTTATTATACCCTTGGTATATAATTACTTATGTTTCTTAGTCAAGAAGAAACTATATTTTTAACTATAATCTTTGCTTAAGAAAAGTTATATATAACTCTTAATCATAATCAAGGTTCGGCTATACTTCCGACTTATGGTCTAAGCCATTTATAACAATAAAATAATAACTTAGGTAGAACCCCTTACCTCGCACGGGTATTCGGAGTTATATATTCCTAAGTTTATACGGGCAGCACTACTTTTCTATGCACGTCTATCGAGGCGTTCTTGATCCACCTTTCTTGGAACGCAAATCGAGGCAATGTTCGGTTGCCAGGTCGTGCACGTACTTCGAGGAAACACAGGATTTATGGCACAGATTACGAGGTTATGATTGTCGGGTCGGTGGCACGCAAAACGATGTTCGGCACGCAAACCGAGGTAGAGAGAGTAAATTCTAGAGAGAGTGGAGAGGTGTGCTGCAAATGAGCTCGTGGCCTCCCCTTTTATAGCTGATTTTAGATCCCATCGCAGTATCGCGATGACGCATAATGTCAGATTTCACCACGTGTCGCCACGTGGCGTGACACGTGTCGCCACGTGACCTGACACGTCTGCCACGTGTCCCGGCCTACTGCCACGTGTCACCAGAGTGTGACACATGTCCCTGAGTCATCACGGCCCATCGCGGTACGCGATGGCCGTCCCCTTGGACTCATCGCGTAGCGCGATGGGTCGCTGGATATTATTTTTCATTTTCAGTCCCTTGTTTCTGATAGCTTGTCATTTCTAGGTCTAAATCTCGTTGTCCAAAAATACTAAGGCGGCTCTTAAGCGGCTCGTGGAGATGCGAGCATGCGAAGTGCAAAGTGCGCCATCAAAGCGCCACATTGCGCCCATCGCCATCGCCATCGCCATCGCCATCGCCATCGTCCTCGTCCTCGTCCTCGCGCGAGCGCGTGCGCGTCGGGTGCTACGCACCTTCCGCTAGGACCACTAGGGTGCATAATATTCATAAAAGAATATTATTATGTAAAATCTCTTCCTTATAAAAAGCTTCCATTTCTTTACCACTTTCCATGTGGGATGGATTCCATCTTCTTTATTTATACCTTAGTGGAATGCTTCCACTTTCTTACATCTTCCAATGTGGGATGGAGTTTTTTTTCATGTAAGTAAACTTAACTTAGGAAATATTTTTATTTCCTTATTTTTCTTATATTTCCTTATTTAATATTTTCTCATTACTTATCTTGAGATTATTTTTATCCCTCAACTTTCTTAAGTTGTCAAATTTGGATCAAAATTTTAGGGATGTTATATCCTCCCCACCTTGAAATGAATCTCGTCCTCAAGATTCATTGTATGAAGTGTGAATAGTTCTTACGTCTTGGTTGATGATTAGACCCTATCTAATATGGTTCTTATATGTAGGATGGCTGTTTATTTTGTTGCTAACTTACATCCTTGAATGATGTAATCAGTCAGTGGTTCAGAATGTCATTAGTAATTGAAAATTGATAAACACAGTGATCAGTTGTGTTTAACTATTTACCTTACCGTTATGTATTCTAAACATTTACTGATGTTAACTACATTGTTATTTTGATTCAGTCTGTCGAATCTATTCCACTATATTGTTGTTGTTAGATTCAGTCTATCGAATCTATTCCATTAACTTGTTGCTTAGATTCAGTCTATCGAATCCATTCTATCCTTGATCTTGATCAATGACGTTCTCTATAGTACCCTTTGACTTAATTTCATTTGCTATACTTAGCGATTGTATTTCTTGAATATCTTCGAGCTCTTTTTCTTTGACCTTTTTGATCAACCTTACTAGGTAGGTAGTATATTATTCTATCGGTTGTATTGCTTAAATGTCTTGTGGTCAATAACGAACTTCTTTCGATAATACATTGTCCTTGCCTATTCAAATATTTTTTAACGTTGATATATCATCTTCCTAGATGATAAGTTTTCTCAACGTTATACTTGTTCTAAGTTTCGGACAAACTTTTCATGTTTATTTGGTCAGAATGGTCCAGATCTGGTAGACAAACATTGCCACTGGTACAAACTGGTATGGAGAATGTATAAGTCAGGAATGAACATGTACAAGAGGCAATATCATTATGGTTTGTTGCAGCAGATGCAAAGTGAATATTCAAGCAGGTTCTGCAAGGGCAAATCAATGACTGATGACGTAGAAATGAAGTTTTGATGTCTCAAGCACACCATGGACATATAAGATTGATCTCGAGCATTATAAGTGATTAAGTGTTGCTTCAAGCACAGGAGGTGTTTTGCCCAAGCACATCTTTGTTTGGCTCGAGCACAGGTTATTTCGAGCACATCAAAATCGAGCAAACTTTGTGAAACCCAGAGCATATCCTTTGTCTTTTCAAGAAAACTATCTTTTTAAAGTCTCCTGAACACACTTTGTGCTAGTAAGTCTCCCGAGCACACTTTGTGCTAGTAAGGCTCCCGAGCACACTCTGTGCTAGTGAAAAAATGAAAAATCACAAGTGTAACAACTCGAACTTTTCGAAACCAATATTTTCGTTAAATACCCGACCCATTTCGATGCTTCGGGAAATTTTATCACGCTTATCGAGTTCTTTAATTTTTATAATATTATTGTTTAACTATTTATTTATATTATATAAAATAACTTTCAAATTATAGCAAATTTAACCCTAAACTAAACAATTACCCAATTTTGTTCCCCTCTTCATACTCCAAGGGCTAAAGAGAAACTTAGTTATAACCCATTTATAAACTAGTACCCAGACCCGTATCCGGATCCAAACCTCAAACCCGTTACCCTTATTCACGAACCCGATTTCAATTTGGCATGTCTTGGACCTAAATTCTCGTTGTGTATATGGAAATGTAATCCCGTATATGCCTATTGCGGTCTAACCGACTTCCTAATTTCGTAAATTTGATCAAAGAGATTCTAGTTACTCGTATTATATTAGGCTGACCTAAACCTAATTCGTATCATATATAAACGTTTACATATAATCAATTAAACTTGCAGTCATATTATCCTAATCATCGCCGTCCTTAGCCCTCAATTCAATTAAGTTTTCATCATCATTTGACAGTTCGTTGATCATCGTTTTGTGCCGGCTCGTTTTGGTCCCATTAACCCATCATACCAAGTGCTTCTAGGTAATTAAAATATATGGTTTCAATCGTCGTGTTTCAATTAATCAAAACCCTAACCTAACATTGATTAACATCTTCGGATTCAACGAATTGGATGTTAGGGTTCCTAATTGAACCTGCAACTTTGTCTGTCTATTTATTTTTACTAGTTTTGGTTGTATAACAAGTTAACACCCTAGCCCAGTTGTCTAGGGTGGTGCGTCCACTGTTTAGAACCGCTGGGGGGCGCGGGTTCGAACCCCCCCCCCCCCCGCCCCTTTATTTTTGGTTTTTGATAATAATATGTTATTTAAATCATAATAAATCAATAATTAATATTATAAATGTTATAATATCATAATTTAGTTATGTTTTAGTAAACCCGACATATTAGCTTGTAGATTTTCGAATCTCAATTATATATATATATATATATATAAAAGTTATTAAAAATTTAAAAAGGTTTCGTTTATTTAAAATCAAAATTTAAAATAGAAAATATAGCTTATTATCATTATTATTATTATTATTATTATTATTATTATTATTATTATTTGGTTAGATATTTTATAGACCAAAGATGATTTTATAAATATCTATTGTTACCACTTTGATAATATAAGAACAAATATTTTATAGAAAAATATATTTTATACAATATTAATTTATAGGAAGTCTTTTTTAATAATAAATTTTAAAAATTAGGTTATACCCTTAAAACCCGTCCATAACTCGTTTCTTTCTATGCCTATTCATTGACACGTCGTATTCCTCGTTATTACACTTGTTAGGATTATCTTTGCTACGTCTCGGCAAGCGTGACCTCTCTCACATCTTCATTCTTATAGCATACTTTCACTTTTGCTTATTTACTAAGGTGAGTATTTCACTCCCCTCTTTTACTTATTTTAACCGTTTTGGGTACATATGCGTTCGTATACATTTTTATATTATATAGTACTCAACTGCAATTGTTTATTCTTGTGTGTTTATCAGTTTGCCTAACTTGCTATTTGCTTACTTGCTTTGTTTGAATGCTACTTGCTTATTTCGGCAACCGATGTCCATTTTATGTCACGGTTTAGTCCTTGCTTGATAACCAATGTCCATTTATATGGATTGGTTGATCCCTTTCTTTATGGTTGATTTCTTTATGGTTGATTTCTTTATGGTTTTCTTTATTTATGGATTGTTGATTGTTTACCTGCTATGGTTTAACTGAATATCTCACAGGAACAGTTTGCACTTTTATTTATTACTATTATAGTGTCACAAGTCTGGTGTTATACTCACTCAACCTTGTGTTGACAAAACTATATTATTTTCAACGCATATGCAGGTTATCGTGTGACGTGATTTTCAAGATTGTTTGAAGCAACTTAGGATGCATGTTAGAGAAGAAGATACAATAATTTAATTTTGAATGGTTGTTGTAATTGTTTATTTATGAGTTTGATGTACTTGTTTATTTAATTAAATTTAATAGATATTGTCACATTTAATATTGCATGATAGTACTTGAGAGCTGTGGCAATTAGTTCACGCCCCGGCATTTCCGCCGTAGGTTGGGGTGTGACAACAAGTGCCAGTGCTACCGAGCATGCTTACGAGCACACTTTTGCTCGTAAGTACTCCCGAGCACACTTTTGCTCCCGAGCATGCTTTGTGATAGGAAATGAAACCAAGCATGCTTTGTGCTAGGTAATGAAACCAAGCATGCTTTGTGCTAAGTAATGAAAACCTTCATGAAATCACATTTTTCTTTCCAAGCACACTGTGTGCTAGGGAACAGAAAGTTTGTGTTTGTGAAACATTTCAAGGTTTTGAAGAAACTTTGAGACTTTTGGTACCGTTGATGTTTGACCAAGCTGTTCTCTACGGAAGATATATACCAGGGGTATTTTGGTAATTTTTCTCCAATCATCAACAAGATTATGGAATTCAAACCTCATCCAATTTCACGACGTCATCAAAAGCTTTACAAGAATAAGTGTTGACCAAGCTTAAGGATTTAATCACTTTTAGTGTCAACCAACATATGAATATTTTCATTTTCATATTTTTACAATCTTGATAAGGATGGTCAAGATTACTTCACTCACACTTGATTTGAAGACACGTTTATTAAAGACAATTGCAACGAAATTGGGGGAGTAAAAATCTTTGAATTTCATTGCAAATGGTTAGCTTCAAATCAAGTAAAAGACTCAAGTTAAGAATTGAAGATTATTTGATGATCACGTTGAGTTTATTTCTGTTTGTGGTAACCTTGTTACTTGAAGTCGATCTTTGAAGTTCAAAGCCTCGTTCATATGACCATACAACTATATCCAAAAGTGGTATAAGAGTGATAATTCGAAATGAACAATAGGAGAAGCTTAACTTGAGGGGGAGAAATTCAACGAAAGACAACGAGTTATGAGGTGATCATGGAAGAAATTCAATGGCATCGGTCTAAGGGGGAGATTGTTGGAACTTATATTTTAGACCGACGCATCGAATTAATTTGTGGGTGAAAAATATATTGTTTGGTCACAACCAAGGGTGGATGGCTTGAAGACCAAGTTAGGCGAGACTAGTATAAATAGATTTTTATTCATTTGTCTAGTATGAGTGAGTGTATTGTGTATTGAGTGAGATCTAGGGTTTTATCCCTTTGAGAGAGTCTCATCGTCTAGGATGAGCTCTCCTGGAGACGGCTGATATTTCTTGTGTGTGTATGTATGTATGTATGTATGTATGTATGTATGTATGTATGTATGTATGTATGTATGAATGTATGTATGAGTGGTTCTTCTTTATGAGAATCATTCGACTAATGAAATCATACTGCCAGTTCTATCTTGTTTGTGTTTTGATTACAATTGTTCATCCTATTATTGATTGTTAATCAAATCAGGCTCTCTCCCAATACATCTCATCCGTCCAAACATCTTTCAAGAGTGGATACGAGTTTGATTCGATCCTAACCCTAGATCCGAGCTCCACCGATAATACCGATTATTCACGCTTCCGCACCGGAGCTCGGTTCTCACAAAGTTTCGTGAAGAAATGTGGGAAATATGGGTTTCATATTCGAACCTAAGATGTTGGACAAAATGTTTTTTAGTAAATATGTATGTGTTGTACAACGATATTATATTATACATAAATATCCAACTTTTAAAAAAGTTTGTGTTTGAATATTATTTGCTAAACAGCGCCAGTCACCGTCTAAGTTAGCTTGATTAAGGGGGTGTTTGTTTTTTCTTCAAACATCTTCAAGGGAGCTTATGTCTGCAGGCGCGCAGACGTCACCCTTGAAGACTGTTTGTTTTTTTTTTTAAACAGATCTGAATACATCTTATTTCCTCTTCAAAAATAAGACACAGATCTCTTTCTTATAACATCTTCACAAAACCCTACTCCCTCTTCTCCTCCGACCAGGTACGCACACAACATCAGTCACCCAACCAACCCACGCCCAACTTTAAATCTGATCTAAACCCGTCACGATTCATTTCATGTCATTTCAACAAAATAATAATATCATTATCAATCATCATGTCTTTGAGATCATCGATCTGTTTGACACTAGCAGCAACCCTAGCTCTCGTCTTCTTATTCTCACCGGCCGTTGCCGACCTCGTCGTCGTTTTAACCGAAGATAACTTCAAGAAGGAAGTCGGTCAAGATCGCGGCGTTCTCGTTGAGTTCTACGCGCCTTGGTAATTCAACTCAACTCATCTCATATTATTATTATTATTATTATTAACTGTTTCTTATATTGATCTAATTAGTTTATTTTGTTAATGATTAATTAGGTTTGTGATTCAGTTTCTAGTGTTTATGCAGCTATTTGAAGTGTGTTTGATGATTAAATTAGCTTATAGTGTCTAGTTTTGGATCCTGTTAACTGTATTTTAGTCGATCTGATTATTAGTTGATTTGATTATCGCCGATGAAAGTTAGATGTCACTGATTATTAATTTTGTTTCTGGTAAATTAGGCTTCTAGTGTTTATTCAGCTATTTGAGGTGTGTATTTGCTGATGAAATTTGCTTTTAGTGTCTATTTTCGATTCTGTTAACTGTATTGTTAGTTGATATGATTGGTCGAGTTGTTTATTGTCGTTTAAATTTAGGTGTCGCCGATTACTGGTTTTTTTTAAACAGATCTGAATAAATGACTTCTATCTTGTGAGATAAGTTTGACAATTATGCAGACAGTATCAGCTTATAAAAACAAACAGTCTTATATTTTCAGCTTGCAGATCTTCAGACCACATCTTCAGTTGCAGACATGAAAACAGATGAAATCAGCTTGCAGACAGTTTATGTCTGCAAAAACAAACAGCACCTAAGTCTTCGCTACTAAAGTAATGATTTTGGGGAGTGACATTTATGTTGTAGCATTTAATCTTGATCTCGTAGCATTATTTGATGCTTGGTTCCTTTGATGAGTTCATTCAGCTTCGTATGGATGGTTGATAACCAATAAGATTTAAAATAACTCGTTAAGTGTATAGAGACATGAATGTCATATATAATCATTTTATTGAACAAGAAATATTAAAAACTAGGTGACTTACTCGGCGCGTTGCGCCGGGCTGATGATGTTTGGCTGTTTATATGCAATGTAAATTCGATCGGCATTGGTTTATGTAACCGGAACTAAGCAAAATAAAATTAATTCGTCAACACCCAGATAAATCAAATTAACATATTTAAAGCAAAAAAAAAACAGCACACGTCGAGGCAGAGAACCAACGTTAATATTGTATATTAGCGTCCGTCGTATAGCTTATGATACGAAAATTAATATATTCAAAACGACATATAAGTGATCCGTAAAACATGGACTCTGCAAATCGACACGAGTTCGACGGATATCGAATGTTCGTTATGGTATCAAAATTAAACCCCAATAATAATTTTGACAAATGAACATATTTGGAACAAAAAACAAATGAAATAACAATAATAAAAAAAACCAAAAAGATATTCAAAGAAAGTTTCCACATTGACAAAAAAATTGTCAAAAAACCTTCTAGAGGTGAGACTTGAACTTACACACTTGTTTACCAATTTCCTTACGAAAGCTTTAACAAATATATCAACAACCAACATACCAAGTTATCACAATTGATAAAGTATCAAAATGATTTTCTTAAAAATAAAACTAAACTAATAAAATATTAAAAAAAATCTTTTATAGCACTAAACTTCTTTAAATATACTAATTAAATGATTCCTTATTCTTGATCATTATCAAAACAAAGTATTGATTTGTTATCCCAACAAAATTATTTGCTAAATTGTGCATAAAAAGTTTCTTAGCTAATACTCTATTCAAATAATTATTACACGCTAAATTGTAGATAAATAATTTATGTACTTCTAACACATTTAAGAAACTAATACATTTAATCGTCATTAAAAAGAATTCTAGTCACAAAGTTCAATCCAGCATTTACGTTGTCACAAGTTAAACAAATATTTCTTTGTTCTTGTTGCCTGCGAGAAGCACAATATAAAATCATACATGTATAAGACTCTCCACATCTCCTCAAATAAAGGAGATGGCTATATATACATAAATAAATTACATAAAAGCAGTGCCGGCTCTAATGTGTAAGCTGGTGAAGCGGAGGATTTAGGCCTCCCATTTTAAGGGCCTCATTTTCGAAAAGCTATTAAGTCCTATTTTCTAAGCAATATATACTTTTTAAATGTATTTTGTAAAGTGAAGAGAAGAAAGGTTTGTAGCAATGAGATATGTGGTGGGTGTGAGTCTGCTCTGTTTTCCTTTTTGTTGAAGATGATAACCGAAGAAGATGATTAGTTTCAAGAAAAAAGGTATTTTATAATTGCAATTTAACTTTTTACTCAAAAAAGTTGTAGTGGTTATCCAAAAGAATGCAATTTCTCTTTTATTTACTAATTTTTCTTTTACATTTTAGATATAGTGGTTATTCAGAAGGATGCAAATTTTCTTTTGTTTACGTTTTCAACTTTTTTTTTCAAGTTAAGTTGTTTCGTAATATATGTATTTGGTCATGTTTATTTATAATCAACATATATTTTTCATTTTGGATTATAAAAAAAATTCTTGAAACACAAAAAATATATGTGAAGTAAAACGCAATTTGTAATGATATATATATATATATATATATATTGAAATGTAAAAAAAATAAACCTGATAAATCATATGTTAAAAGTACAACCACTAGCTTGGTTTAATGATAAAAGCATATGACTTTTCACCGTATATTTTTGGGTTCTAGTCTCAATTGAGACTATAACTTAACATTAGGTGGAAAAAAAAATTAGTTGTTAAAAAAAGTATGTTTAAAGTTATTGCTCAAAACTAAATGACATGTTGATAAAAATAATAAACAATTCTTTTGAATTAACATTTTAAGTTTAACTTTTTCCGTCACTTCGAATATGACTAATTGAAAAGGCCTCAAACTTGTTAGCTTTAGGCCTCCCAAAGTGTTGAGCCGGCCCTGCATAAAAGGAATACAAAATTATAAAGTATACAGATGAGGACAACATATATAAAATATTACAAAGTACTTATCTAATATCCCCCCTCAAGCGAGACGGTGATGGACCCAAACGAAGAAGCTGACAAAAGTAGTCAAATTGAGGGCGTGGAAGTCTCTTAGTAAATATGTCTGCCACCTGAAGCTTGGTTGGAACAAACTTTGTATATAATTTACCAGAAGCAACTAGTTCACGAATAAAATGATAATCCAAATCAATGTGTTTTGCACGTTTATGAGATACCGGATTTTGTGTAAGAAATAAAGCACTTTGATTGTCACAGAGAATAGTTGGACGATCTGGTGGTAAAGCATGGAGCTCCTGTAGAAGATGAGTTATCCATACAATCTCGGCAGCCGTGTTTGCCATAGCTCGATATTCAGATTCACAACTAGAGCGAGCAATTGTAGGTTGCTTCTTAGCACTCCATGATACAAGATTGCCACCTAAGAAGATAGAGTAACCATAAGTAGATCGACGAGTTTCCAAACAACGAGCCCAGTCAGCATCGGAGTAGCCAAAAAGAGATGTCCGATGTGGTCGATAATAGTGGAGACCAAAAGCCAAAGTACCCTTAATATATCTAAGAATCCGTTTCACTGCCTCATAATGTGTAACTGTTGGAGCATGCAGAAATTGGCTAACTTGATTAACAGCATAGGAGATATCAGGACGGGTAATCGTCAAATACCGAAGAGCACCTACAATGGAGCGGTAATGCGTAGGATCCGAATATAAGTCACCTACAGTAACAAAGGAAGCATTAGTGCTTAATGGTGTTGGTGCCGGTTTGGCATCCAACATCCTATCACGAGTAAGTATGTCAATAGTATATTTAGATTGGTTTAAAAAGAGTCCATCAGGTGTATAGGTAACTTCAAGCCCTAGAAAGTAGTTGAGTTCCCCCAAATCTTTAATGGCAAATTCTTGATTTAGGCGGGTGATGAACGAAGTAAGTGAGTTAGGTTGATTTCCTGTTAAAACTAGATCATCAACATAGACCAATAAGAACATGATGCATAATTCATGTTGGAAGATAAATAGAGATGGATTGGCACAACTATTCACAAACCCATTGTTTGTAAGGAATGTGCTAAGGCGATGAAACCAAGCCCGAGGGGCTTGCTTGAGACCATATAAAGCCTTTTTTAACTTGAACACATGATTGGGAAACTGAGGATCAATAAGTCCCTGTGATTGTTCCATGTAAACATTTTCAGTGAGATGTCCATGTAAAAACGCATTGTTAACATCTAGTTTATGTAGTTTCCATTGATTTATGACAGCGAGGGAAAGAACAATGCGAACCGTAGTGGCCTTTACAACTGGACTAAACTTATGGAAGTAGTCAAGGCCCGGTGTTTGACTGAAGCCTTGAGCCACAAGACGAGCTTTGTGACGATCAATGGTGCCATCAGCAAGAAATTTTGTACGATAAAGCCATTTGGAACCAACAACATTGCGGTTAGGAGGACGAGGGACAAGTGTCCATGTGTTGTTACGATGAAGAGAATCAAGCTCGCGTTGCATAGCAAGGACCCATTTCTCATCCCGTGAGGCGGTTTTGAAAGTTTTTGGATCGGTAGTGGCAAAAAGAGCATGATGAAGAGGAAGGGTTACGGTGTGTGTGAGATCGGCTCGGTGACGGGGTTTAAATATACCAGATTTGGCACGAGTGACCATAGGGTGCGATGAGAGAGAAGGTGGAGGAGGTGGCGACGGAGGAATGGGAGAGTTTATACTGGATGTTTCATTAAGTGGAGGGTTGACAGAACTGTTTAGTGGTGGCTGTATTGAGGGGGTGCTGATTTGAGGAGGTGGATTGGCTGGATGGATATTGATTGTGGTAGTAGGTAATGAGTTAATATTGGGAGATGGGATGTATGAAGGAGTTTGCGTGGGAATTAAGTCCATGCATAAAGGACAAGGTGACGATGGGTTTTCTGTTGTGGTTGTTGGGTTAGCTAAGGATATTCGACGGATCTGGAGATGGGACAGATTGTGAAGTAGAAGTGTCAAGAAAGGAAGTTATTTGTAGACATGAAATTGGTTGCTCAGTGTGTGAACCAGTAAATGGAAATACCGTTTCATCAAAGCGAGCATGCCTGGTGATATAAACACGAGAACTGGACGGATCAAGGCACCTATTGCCTTTGTATTTGGAGCTATAACCAATGAAAATACTAGGGAGGCTCCTAGGTGCAAGTTTGTTTGGAGCATAGTGACGTAAAAGGGGATAGACACGACAACCAAATGCCCGAAACATTGTGTAAGTTGGTGGTGTATTAAATAAAATTTCAAAGGGCGACTTGCCATTTAGTAACGGCGTAGGGAGCCGGTTAATAATGTAAACAGCCGAGGAAAAAGCATCAACCCAATAAATGGGTGGAAGTTTAGCATTGAATAGCATAGCCAAACTGGTTTCGACAATGTGTCGATGTTTTTGTTCCACCCGCCCATTTTGTTGTGGCGTGTATGGACATGATATCCGATGTAAAGTACCATTTTGTTCAAACATCTTTCAAACCCGGTGATTAATAAATTCACTTCCCCTGTCACTTTGAAAATTTTTTATTTTCCTTGAAAATTGAGTTTAAATGGTATAAAAATGGATAAGATGTCAACAAAGTCGGACTTGGCACGTAAAGGATAAAACCAAGAAAATCGAGAGAAATCATCGATAAATGATACATAATATAAGTAATCATCAACCGACTTAACCGCTGACGGTCCCCGTAAGTCACAATGTACTAAATCCAAAGGCTTTGTGGCACGCTTATTATTAATAGGAAAAGAGAGTCTTTTAGCCTTAGCTAGTTGACATGGAGCACAAAGGCCCGGTTTAGGTAAAATGGACGATAAAGACAAATGACCAAGTTTTTGTAATAAGACAATAATATCATATGGGACATGCCCCAAACTAGATTGCAAAACTTTAAAGGATGCTTTAGGACGAGATGAAGAAGCAACCAAAGCTTCATGCTTGGTGTGAAGGACATAAACACCATCTTCACGGCATCCTTGGGCTAGCGCCTGCTTGGTTTGACGGTCCTGAATATAAAAATGAGGATATGAGAACAAAACATCTACACCGTTATCTTCGGTTAATTTACCCACCAAGAGTAGATTTCTAGTTAAATTAGGAACAACCAAAACATTGTTTAAATTAATATAACCGAAGAGGTGCATGTTACCCGTATGAGAAACCGGAAGGGTTTTGCCATTACCAAAAAACACATGTGTATTACCTTTGGGTGGCGAGGTGTTGAAGACACCATTTGTGGTATCGGTCATATGGTCTGTGGCACCCGAATCAACACACCAATCGATACTTTGTGTGGTGGCATGACATTGGGCATGGAATGCACGCGCCAGTTGCTCATCAGATGGAGTAGCTGAACCGACATAAGAAGAAAGACGAGGACACACATTAGCCAAGTGGCCTTCGTTTTGACAAAGTTGGCATGGAGGAGACTTTCGGTTACGAGAATTGTAAGAGCCGGTAGGACGGGTGTTATTGTAACCAGTGGAACGATAATTATAATTGGATGAACCACGGTTAGAGGGGTTAAACCGGCCACGGTGCTGCTGGTGACGCGGTCGATAATGGGTAGAATTGTCGAACCTAGTCTTGGAATGATGGGCAGTAAATGCAACAGCGGGATTACTTGGTCCATGAAGAGCTTTTATAAACAACTCAAGACTCTCAGCTATGGCGAGCAAACCAGAAAAGCACGGAATGGGACGAGTATTACGAATGGATATTGAAAATGTTTCAAAGGACGGTCCCAATCCACACAAGAAACAGTGGAGTTGTTCCGTTGGATTAACCGGATGCCCAATAGCCTGTAGTTGATCACATATAAGCTAAAAGACACGTCCAAATTCTTGAACGGTTTTGTCACCTTTTAAAGTAAGACGTAACTGATCCCGGAGATTCTGAACTCGTTCCACCGAGGAGTTACTATAAGCCGCCTCTAAGGCGGCCCATGTGTCACGCGCAGTCGATAATCCAACCGTGACAGAAATAGCCTCTTCAGTTAACGAGGCATTAAGGATGATGATTGTTCTTTGATCAGCCGCAACCCATGTAGCAAATTTAGGGTTGTCAACTTGTTTACTACCTTCCTGGGTAAGAACCACTAGAGGTGCTGAAACAGACCCGTCAACATGGTGTAGAAGATTTTGGACTGAAAGTAAAGGGACCATTTGATTCTTCCAGTATAAATAATTCGTGGATGATAGTTTAATTGAAAGCATGTGGGCAAGGGTACTCATTGGAAGATGATCAATTGATGATGAAGAAGACATGATGATGACATAGGGTGGAAGAGAGTATGAAGGTAAAAAGTAAAACAAAACGTTTAAGAAGATGATAGCCAGGAAGAAGGTGAGAAGATTAAGGAAGAGGAGAAGATTTGGGAAGCTCAACCAATTTGGTCGATGATATCATATAAGACTCTTCACATCTCCTCAAATAAAGGAGATGGCTAAATTACACAAAAGGAATACAAGATTTTAAAGTATACAGATGAGTGAGGACAACATATATAAAATATTACAAAGTAGTTATCTAATAGCATGCACTGGCAAGCATTTTTGGAACACAATATGCATGTATTTGCAAATAGGGGAAAAAATGAAATACAAAAATATACCGTAAATGAATTTTTTTTAAATACTCTACAAGTTTCTTGAATACCGTAGCCTGTAGGTCATGTTTAGGAACCGGTTTTATCAAAGTCCCTACCCAAATCGTATGCTTGAAATCTAGTTGTGAACCCCTTGGTTAAAAATGGTTTGAAACCTCTAGTTAATACAAAACAAGTTGAACCAACTATCTCGAGATGATATGTTAACTTCTTGTCATCCGTGCTACTTGTTCCTACACTTCAATGGTTACCTTAAAACCATCTATGTTTTTGTTATTTTATTTCTAATACGTTGGATCTTTGGTAGAGAATTTAACTTTCAAAAATTATTGTTATATTAACGTTTCCGTTGCAAATTAATGTCTAAAATCCTTGTATAAATTCAAATAATGTTTTCTTTAAATTATTTACTTCACCTATGAGATTATTATATCAGTCACATTTTGTCTCCGTGTGACATTTCTCCTACATAATTTAACTATCTCTAAGAACATTTGCAACAAGTCCTCTATAATCGATCTGTGAGTATGTACTATATTTTTTAGAGTGTGGTTATAAGTGGAGCAAAGAGAAAATATTATTACTCATAAACAAATTTGGAGAAATATTGTCCATTTTGAAAATATGAGAACTCAAGTATATCATTAAGTAGGTTATGTACCCGTGTCTTACACGGGCTGGACAACTTAAATTTGTAAGTGATAACTTTTGATAAATAAAGTCAAGTAATACATTAAGTAAGTACGAAATTAAATTATAACTACTATTCACAAACTTAAAAATAAATCATAAATCTCTAAATACTTCTTTTCATACAACATTAGATAATGCACTAAAAATATGGTAGCAACTAAAGTAAAATAATATTAAGAGAACATAAACGGTACAATCGAAACAATATGAACCAACCATCAATAGAAGAAAATGTTCGATTAGTTGAAGAATGTACAGTGAGGAGAATCAATAAGGTTTTGATCTACAAAATATGGATAGAAAGAAAGATATTATGGTTACAGGTGAAAAGAAAGCGGTCCGGGTTCGATTAAAGATCCGCGTATTTTTAACAATGAACCCGCTGAATAATGAAAATATTCAGTTTATAAAAATGTTTTATAAATAAATCTAACGTTTTTAAAAAATATAAAATATGTTTTGTAAAAACAATTAGAGAAATCATTAAACAAAAATATATAAAAAGAACTTTAAATGCATAATTAATAGGAGAGAGAGGCGGGAACAAAGAATAAGAACGCATAAGAAAACGACACGTGGCATGAGAAAACTTTTATTTATTATATAGTATAGATTAGTTGAGACTCGTTCTGAAGTTTGCTATGCATCGATTGGTTAAAAAAAATCAATTCACATACGCTAACGGATGTTTAGTTGTAATACAACTCTTCTATTCTGCTCCTTTTTTATTAATCTCTTTTGTTTAATTGGATATGTAAATATGAAGGAAACAATATAAATTAGATATGTATTTTGAAATATTAGAGCTAAAGGGTGTGACGAAACGAGTGGAACATCACATATGCTTATAAGCAAAAAACACAACACAAAAAAAGGTGGACTATCTATTTTGGGCAGATTACCAATCCACAATCTTCTTTGTTGTGTGTTCTGAACTTTATGTAATGTCATGTCCACTTTTTATAAATTTATTTCTAGATGTTTAAGTAATGTTTAAAAGTTTATCTTTAAGCATGCTTGACCTTTGCACTATCACACTAACAATTGAGTTTTCACCAAAATGATAACCATTTTAAAATATTTGATGTCTTCACTATTTGGAAGACATTGGTCATATACTAAGTTCCACCAACCATTTATTTGAAATTCAAAATAATTTAAAAACATTTTATAAGTCCTTTGATTTTATAAAAAGATTTTAGCTAAAACTTTGGAAGATATCATGATCTTATAAGAATCGTTATATTATAAAAACCCTTTTTAATTTTTAGATATTGTTTTTAGGTTAGTTTGGAATCTCTCTTTCACAACACATTTAAGTTGTAGTCATTAACATTGATCTTGTAATATTATTGATGCTCACATCCTTAGATGAGTTCATGTAGCTTTGCATGGATGATTGATAACCAATAAAATTTAAGATAACTAGTTAAGTGTATAGGGACATTGGATATGGGTGTCATATATAATCATTTTATTATGGGGCTGCTAATAAGACACCATGCTTCAATATTCATACACCCTCTATACGAATAGTATAGCTTATACGAGTGGTATAGATATCCGTACATTGACAACTACCAGCTTTCTGAAAAAGGTGTTTGACCAAATTATTATACGAGTCGTACGGGTTATACGAGACATTGTTGGTATCCATACGAGTAGTATAACCTATACTACTCGTATAATCCTCATACACCCTCTTTACAACTAGTATAGCCTATACGAGTCGTTTTGGATCACCACACACCCTTCTCAGACTGTACATACCAGCTTTTCAGATGTGTACGCAGCTTTTTAGATAATGTTGACTAGACTTAATACTTATACGAGTAGTATAGTCTATACGACTCGTCATTATACCAGTAGTATAGTTTATATGACTCGTACAGGCACAGTAATTATTTGACACGATATAATATTCTTCCAGTTATTTGACACGATATAATATTCGGTAAATTATTTGACGCGAAACAAGATTCCACCGTTAATAATATGACATGACATAATATTCTAACCAATCAAATATATATGTAGCTTATATAGTTTCACTGCATAGTATTCTAACATATCAAAAAATTTAATAATAAAAAAACGAGTTAGATATGTCATTTTATGATGATGGCAGTCAAGACGATTGTGTTGGTGAAACTTCCGACAATGTCTCACCATTTTCAACCAAGGAGGTATAAAATAATTTTATAAAGTATGTTTCTATTATTTTATATTTGACGATATTGTTTTCAACAGAATGTTAAATTTGTTTTCAGTTGTTTTCTTCTGTCGACGAACTTAAGGACTGGGCGAAAACGATAGGTCGTGAAGTTGGTGTTGTTGTAGTAACCCAACGATCGAAGACAAACGCTGGTGGAGAAGTCGTTAAAGTTTGGCTAAAGGATGATCATGGCGGGTCATACAATTGTACTGCGGCAGTTAGGTGTTCTGGTACAATTAAAACCGGTGGTAATTTTAGCTTAATTGGCAACTATTTGCGGCAATACAATGGTTCGGGGTTGCGGGTGGTTGATGATACGCACAACCATGAACTCGTTCAACATTTCGAGGGTCACGCGTACGCAGGCAGACTTACTCATGTTCAAAAGGTTATGGTACATGATATGTATCAAAACCGAGTGCCACCACGTGGCATTCTATGTAATTTAAAGTCTAAGGATGAAAGAAATGTGACCTGCGTCAAAATCGTGTACAATGAAGGGCAAAAGATCCGTAAAGAGGACCGCCAAGGAAGAAGCCCGATGGAGGTTCTTTTTAATTTGTTGCAAGACACGACTTATATACACAACCATCGCACAAATCCTTCCACAAATGCCCTGGAGGACTTATTCTTCATTCATCCAACGTCGTATATGATATACCATGAATTCCCTCATGTGTTAGTGATAAACACAACATACAATACAAATGTATACAAGATGTCGTTTGTACAAATCGTTAGTGTAACTTCAACTAGCAAGACCTTTCATATAGCAATTGCAGCTATATCTAATGAAAAGGAGGATAATTTCATGTGGGTGCTAACGTTGCTGAAGACGACGTTAGACAACTGCATTAATGCCTGCGAGACTGTCTTCCCGAATGCTGCCAAATTACTATGTAGATGGCACATCAATGAGAACGTAAAAAAGCATTATAGGAAAAGCTTCACTACCGTTGAAGAATATGAACAGTTTCTTGGTCGATGGAACTGGTTGGTTAAGTCTAGCACTCTCTCTGAATACGGGTCAAGATACAAGCGACTTTATGATACCTTGATTGCCAACCACAAAAGTAATTTATCTAGTTCTCATATTAAGTGTCTGTTCTAACTTGATTCAAGAGTTGTTTATTATTTGTCATATTTATTTTTTAGGAGTACTTGATTATGTTAACACCAACTGGCTCGATAAGTATAAAGAAAGTTTGTGTCTGTGTGGATAGACCAAAATCTAAATTTTGGTAATACATCGAGTTGAGAGCGCACACTCTCTTCTAAAAAAACACATGGTGACCCGAAACTCTACGCTTGATAAACTTGTGGGTATTATCGATCGAATCATGGTGAGCCAGCTAGCAGCCATAAAAGCAACCTTTGAAGATAGTCGTAAGAAGAAAATGAATCACCACAACATACCACCTTTTAACAAGTTACGCCGTCATGTTTCATGTAAAGCTCTAGATATATTATGGACGAGCTTAATCGGGTCAACAAGTTGATGGAGTCTGGTAGAGTGTGCGGGTGTCATGTTCGCACAAGTTGGGGTATGCCATGTGCATGTATGATTTCAAAGTATTTGACTTCAGATCATACCATTCCTTTGGATTCGATAGATATATATTGGAGGAAGTTGGATTTCGATCCGTTGTTTGTTGACGAGGATGAAGGTCTTGCCTTAAAAGCTAACGAGCTGGTAAAAGAATTTGTACAAAAATTTAAAAAAGAGTCAAAAGGCGGAAAAAAAAAGTATGTTGTCAAAGTTTCTTTCACTATTAATGTCAGCCTCATCAACCAGTCAACAACCAGAAGTCCAGAAACATAACCATGGGCATCCACCGACAAAGTCTAAGGAAAATAGCAAACGCGGTAATTCTACATCATTAAGCGTTGATGAAATCATGCCCAACCAGGCAGACCCTTCAAGACACAGTTCCTGTGTCGGTGTCGAAAACAACGCTAGACACAATTCTTATTTGGGTAGCCAGGAAAATGCGAGACACAGTTCTTATATGGGTAGCCAGGACAATGAGAGACATAGTTATATGCCGGTTTCTCAGGTGAGTCGTTACCATCACAAGTATTTAAAGCAAGTTCACTACATTCTTCAAGCGTATGTTTCACATATACAAGATGTTGCTCCTGATGGAAATTGTGGATTCGGTCTACGGATGTTGCTCTAGGTCATCCTGAAGATGACTGGATCCATATACGAAATGAACTTATACAAGAGATGACGAGTAATTGGAATGTGTACATCCATGTATTCGGTGACGTTCGTTGTAATAGAGTATTTAATACCCTACATTGGTCAAGCTATGGAATGACTCCACGAGAATGCTGGATGGAAATGCCGTCCACAGCTTTTATGATCGCTAATAGGTATGGGGTGATCGTTCACGCATTGTCAATAGATGAACGCAGCAATTCTACAATTTTTCCATTGTTACATCGTCCTCAGAAATCCTAGATCATGCTGCCATTGCCATTCTAAATGTCGACGATTGTCATTTTGTGGTTGTTAAGTTTAAAGGGATATACCTGATGCCGACAATTAATTCTTATTGGAAACATTACAGACATGAAATGGTAAGAGGTTGGGAAGACTTGTATCGGCTGCGCGTAAAAATGTTTACAGATCTGCAAACACAACGTCAAACTGATTATGAAGATTTAGGATGATGTATTTTATGTATGTTGTATTTTAATAATGCTGTCTATCAACTTTTTTCAGTATGTTTTATTTTAATTTGATTGGGAAATTTTATATCAAATATAAACTTTAAATATAAACAATCTACAATGACAACGACATTGAAAATTAGATTGCAAACCATTATATCAAAATGGTTAAAATTGGTTGGAAAACCATTACATCATACATAAAACCCATTACATATAAACATAATCACGCCACTAACTCAAATATTAATACATAACAATGGCAATTATAAGCACTACGAAGAAACTCCAGCTCATAACCAGTTGATGCTTCATATAAAAAAAATGGTAAAGTATGACTAAAAGTTGAGATGATTAAACTAATTGAGTGTGTGCCTCAGCTTTATTTTGTCAAAAAAGTTATTAAAATTAAACTTTAGGTTTTGAGAAAAAAAACTGAGAAAAAGAAAGAAAGGAATGTTTAAGGCCAAACTGGTTATGATGTGGGGGTATGTGTGCATATCTCTATATTATGATTTCTCTGTTTTTGTCTATTATTTAGTTAGGTTTTTGTTTTTTTTTTCCCATATCATTGTGTAATTAACTAAAAATTTTCATCATCGGGTATGGGTTTCGTATTACCTAAACCCGGTCCAAACCCGACAGTTTGGTTCCGTTACTAACGGTTTTTAGTTTTTGCAAACCAAAACCAAACCGTTGAATTCTAAAACCAAACCGAACCAAACCATTAGTAACGGTTTGGTTCCGGTTCGATTTCACGGTTTAGGCTCAAAGGGCAAGACATTCAACATAAGGTATTATATATAAGTAAAGATGTAAAAATTTTATATTTACACAATTTAGCAACTTGTCAATCACTAACTGCCCCAAACAAACTGTTAAAAAGATAACGATGTTGTGTATAAACAACCAAATCATACATTTCCCAAATTTGCATAAACACAAGTTGGTGTGCTGGAATAGGTTTTAATTTAACCCATTTTTCTACTGTAGGAATATATTCTATTTTGGTTCGGTTTTATACGGTTGGTTTTCGGTATAAACCGTAAACCAAACCGTTCACTACGGTTTAAAGTTTTTGAAACCTACTGGCCAAAAATAAAGAAAAAAAGCCAACCTTGAAACCAAACCGATGACCAGTTTGGGTGGTTTCACGGTTTTGAACCAAACCGTGAACACCACTATTATGAACAACACATTGGTAGGTTGGTTTGGAACTTTTTGTTATGAACTTGTGAGTTAGTAGTAGTAGCTATTTTGTGCTTTTATTTGGCAACTTCTATTTATTTTTGTGTAACACTAGTAGCTATTTTTAGGGATAGCTTGTTAACCCGTTTATTAAAGCCCGTCCCAAATCCATCTCAAACCCGTCGGGTATTTATCGGGTTACTAGGGTATATAATCTGGTAAACAGGCCTATGTAATCGGGTAATTGGGTCAGGTTCTCGGGTATATTACAAATGTTTCGAGTTTCGGGTTTTCCTGTCGGGTTCAAGTTCCATAGCTATCCCTAGCTATTTTATGCCTTTTACACAACTTTTTGTTCTAAAATGTCTTTGGTTCTAATTGGAACTTATCCGGTAAGTGTTATCAATATATCATGGAATAATAGATAATTATATTATTAGTTTCAACTGGTATACTTTAAAAAAATACATAACTAATTTTTTATGTAACTTATAGTTTAGCATATTACTATTTAATTGTTTCTCTAAAGTTAAAATTAATAACTTCAATTTTAATCTAATTATTTTATGTAATTTATAATTTAGCAGGTTACTATGTCGGAAGATGAAGGTTTGGATGGTGATGATGTTATTATGAGGCCCATAAGTATTTACAGTTTCCCGTGTCACACCCCAACCTACGGCGGAAATTCCGGGCGCGAACTGATTGTCACAGCTCTCAAGGTTACTATCATGCAACATTAAAAGTTTTAATATCTATTTAATAATTTCAAACAAATATTCATGTACATCAAATTTATAAATAAACAATTACATTAAACATTCAAAATTAAGTTCTTGTATCTTTTCTCTAACATGCATCCAAAGTTGCTTCAAACAATCTTGATAATCACGTCACACGATAACCTGCATATGCATTGAAAATAATATAGTTTGTCAACACAAGGTTGAGTGAGCAACACACCAGTTTAAATGTACGTATAGTATATAACAAAATATGTAGTTGCAACAAGTCATATGAGAATAACAAATTAACCAAATGAGCAAGTATAACTGAGATGTCGAGAAGCACAAAGGCTAACGACTGGCGTATGATCATACTAGACTGAGATTATGTTGGACCTCTCCGAATGCGAAAGCATACTAAGAAAATAAGCACATAAACAAGTAAGGTATAAGTTGTTAACACACAAGACAAAGTTGCAGTTTTGAGTATAAGTATATAATGAGAAATATATTTACGCATATGTCCCCAAAACGTGAAAAACAAGTAAAATAGGGGAATGTGGTACTCACCTCAAAGATGAACAAAAGTGGTTGAGATAATAAGAATGCGGGAAATCACACGCTGACAATAAAGCCTAAAGGAACAAAGAGAAGTATGGATATTCTAAGTATAGATTTAAGATCGATTACAACAACTCGTTAATCATTAATAAGTAAATATTATAATAATATAATATTATATATAGATTTATAAATAAAATAATTATTCTAATTTATATATAAAAAAACATAACTCAATAAATATTACTTTTAACTTTTATAAATATAAGTATATATATAGTTTACTTGATTTTATATATAAATATTAGATTTAAATTAATATATATGTTTATATATATTCATATAGGTTTATATACATATATATACGAACGAAAACATGAGTTTAACGAGTATCATCAAAGTCGGTTTTCACTAAAATAAGTTTAATTAGTTATTATTATTAATATAATCATTTAATGATTTTTGTTTTCACTAAAATAAGTTTAATTAGTTATTATTATTATTAATATAATCATTTAATGATTTAAAAAGAATTTAATAAAAGAAATTATCTAAAAACACGGGGTACAGGGACTCGAACCTGCAACATCCGCCCCTCAATACACAAAGCTTAACCAACTGGGCTACGAGTGACAAGCAAACAAAACTGATTTCTATAAGATATATACACAAGCAGTTCAAACGAATCTGATTAAGAACCCTAACAAATCAATCTGATTAAACCAGTACCTGATAATCAAATTGATGTTGGGGTTCTTGATCTGCATGTAAACGCGACTCTAAACATATATTTTAATACCTCTAGAGATGATCAGTGATGGGTTAACGAAGCTCGACAGGGAACGACGCCTTGAAGCTCGCAAATGATGATCAACAGGCTAAACTAATTCAATTAGACATAGGGTAAAGGTCGGCTAGGGTTATATGATTGTGCTCACGAGTTTAATCGAGTTTATAACAATGTTTGCTTGGGGAACAAGTTCAAATTAGGGTCGGCGAGTAATAAACGAATTGCGAATCTTTTTTTTATCGATAAACCATAAATAAGGTGTCGTTTTGCCGCAAATAGAATGTATAATACGTTTGTATAATCAATTTCCAAAGTAGTCGCGAGAATTGAGGTTCAAGAAAAAAAAACCCAATTGAATCGAGGTAGGATTAGGTTTTGGATATGGGGCTGGACCTGGGTTACCCAGATCATATAAACGGGTTAAACCAATCTTTTACATTTCAGCCCCTACGGTTTAAGGATGGTTACAAAGGAGGTTAAAGGTTTATATATTGGGTTAAAAGTGTCAAAACAAGAAAAGTATAATAAATATATTTTATATAAATAATTTAAACAATTATATATTAATTAATCTCCTCGATAAACTAAATATTTAAATAAATAACTTGAGCAATTGAACCGAGTCGGGTGTTTAATAAAGTTTCAAAACCCGAGTTGTTGCATCCCGCGGGAACCGAGGACCATCGCAGACTTCGTCGGTTTGTAGACAGGAAAATGACTAACCCTATCTCGATTAATTGGGATCTTTTACGGGATGTAGGAGATATTGAGAGGGCCGAGGGGAGTATAGGTGTGGGTACACCATGGAGACATCTTATAGATCTTGCTAGCCTCCCTTGTTATCGGGAGCTTACTTTAGAGTTTTTGTCCACATTTTGTTTTACCCCTCCAAACAATATGCATGCAGATAACAGCGTGGTGTTCCGTTTATTTGGCCAGGATCATGGGATGACATTACCCGAGTTTGTTGTTGCATCAGGGTTGTACACAGAGGAGCAGGTTCTTTGTCCGGAGTTTGTGGAGAATGACCAAACTGTGACACAGTTTTGGGGTCAGATTGGTACCAACCCATTTAATATAAAGGCCAGGTCGAGTTAGATTATAGATCCTCTTCATCGATACCTACACAAGGTCATCGCGTGTTCTATTACTGGTCGTGGGAATAGTAGGGAGTGTTGCACCTCACCTGATCTATTTTATTTATATTGTTTGTTGACGCCGATTAATTGTAACCTTGCATGGTGTATGGCTTCTTACTTTGCTACTCTTCATAGCAAAAGGTAGGATGGTGAGATTATTTGTGGATCCTTTATTACATCCATCGGGCGCAAGTTAGGTTTGCTCAACCAGGACTCTGTTTGTGGCATGCATGTAAAAAGGCGAGGAGTTTGGATAAAAATAGAATGAAACGTATGAAAATTGCTACGGAGTTCCCAAACTTGGGTTTACGTGTCTCTGTGGTGCATGGAGTTGTTAGGCAGCCTCAGCAGCATGAGCATGTTCAGGACCCCCCCCCCCCCATGACCACCACGTTTAGGACCAACACAATGACCCCGCTCAACAACATCATCAATATCACCACAGGCATGTTGTTAGAGGTCCGGCAGTGCCATGCCAACTTATTCAGGATATCCAACATCTTCAGGCGAGTCAGTTTTGGTTTCAAGAATGGATGGTTGAATGGGTGAGATCACAGGGTTTTAACCCCCTCCTACTCCTTAGCACCCGGGTCAGCAGCACCATCCATCTCAGTCTTCGGGTCAGCAACACCATCCAGCTGAGCACCCACCTCCACCAGCATAGGGTTTTCATTGGGCAACTTGTTTGTTTATGTGGACTTGTTTTTGTGTTATCGGTTATGTTTTTATGGTTGTGATGTACTTGATTATGGATATTCGTAGGGTGAACTCTTATTTTGTATTTATGTGGTATGCTATGTTATGTGGTATTGTTACTTCTATTACTATGTGATTTGTATGTGTAATTATAGATTTAAAATAATATAGTTAAACATGATAGCATAATACAAATTAAAGATTAATATTACAAGTAACAAAGTCAAATGACACAACTTACAACTAATTTTGGATAACATAAAACAAATAGAGGTACAATCTGATGCCAATACAACAAACGCTAAACAAGGTCGGCTTCCACGCGCCACTTATATAATTCATGAGCCATCTGACGTCGGTAGTTAACACATACCTCATCAACGTCATTTTCAATCACTAAGGGCTTCTTTTTAACCAACATTTCCATCACCATACAAACCAGAACCCTTGAATTAGAAGTGTTACCATTGTCTTGAGGCACGTTAACTTCTCTTAAACTGATAACCATTTGTTTTTTCTCGTATGAACTATTCGAGTTTCTCCAGTAGCGTATACGATCAAGAAACCATGGGAAAAACAATGATAACATCTCCATTTTAGCGCTTTGAAGTTTTTCATTTATCCACATTTTATCTGTCCAGCATAGGGTAATTTCCATCAATCGCATATCTATACGGACGGGTAACCAATCACCACCAGAATGAAACGAAAACGAAATATACACTTGGTCAGCCTCCCAAAATCGTGGATATGGGTCTTTTGTTCCGGCTAGCTCTATGGCAACTATGGAGTCTTTGTTTTTCATTTCGTCATGAAAACACGGGGGCAACATCGTCCAACGAAGTCTTAAATATGGATTAGTTCTTAATTTTGCGTATCGAACAATCATCAATCTTGTTGTCCACGCTTCGATGTGCTACAAACATATTTATCAAAAATATTAGTTAGTCATTTAATGAAACATATATATATATATAAAAGTATATACAACTTTATATAAAAGTATATAAAACTTTAGAATTTTACAGTTTCAGAAAGGGAATCATTGGACTCGTACCCTAACAAAGTACCCCAGAAACTTCGATTGAGTTTTTTCATGGGTAAAAACTTTGTATAGCAAAATGGGGCGTCTCCGTTAATATATAATTCAATTACATCTCTTGACCAACTTTTTTTCGTTGGATTTGAAACTGCAAAATTATTTTTTTCGTGGGGGTTTTCGGGAACATGTGAAGAAGATACCGAAGTAATTGTATGAGGCCTCGTTAAATGCCTCCAAACATCATCGGTCCATTTTGCCGATTTGGAAACTGGTTGTGAGGAAAAAAATCTTCATTTTCTTCTTTGTCTCTTCGGTGCGCCATTTGGAAGAAAATTAAGGGTTTGAAAGATGGAGTAAATGTGAAGTATGTATTTATAGTTGAAAGTGGACCATGTATCGTTTGAAACAAGATGTATTTATCTCGTACAAATTAATACCACTCATCTACAAATTTATCCCGTATAGTTCGTGTAACTCGTATGGGACATTGGTATAGGCAGTCTTAAAAAATGTGTCATGGCAGAATGCAGGAAGTTGTCATGCCATATGAAAATTCAAATAATCTCGTATGGCCCATACTACTCGTATGGGGGGGTACTCGTATAGACCTTCTCGTATTGTATGGTCGACGGGTTCTGACATAAAGCTGATATCTATACGACTAGTATAGCTTAGACGAGTTGTATAGGTATGGGTGTCTGAATAGAAAATTGGGTGTCTGAATAGAGAAGGATTATTGTATAATAATATTGTATAATATTATTATACAATATAATATTATAAGTTACTTAATCTTTGAAGAAACACGGATCTAATTCTGACGGAGTTAGATCAATGAGTCTACGGGGTACAGGTCAAATAATTACCAATTAAACGATACAAGTACAGCCTCCCAAGTCCAATGACAAAAACCTGCAAAACAACCACCGTGAGCTCGTTACGGGAAGGACAAGAGGGGGGGTCTTCCAGTAACCACCCTTCGGCGTGAGAATAAGTACCGTTCTAAAGAGAGAAAAGTACTTAAGTATTTAGAGTAGATAGTGGGGAGTGAATGAATACCTCATGGAGATAATGAAGGTATTTATAGCCGAAGGGTTTAAGGAATATTATTGGCTCAGTTGTCCCTTTCCAAAAGATGCCATCGTAACAACCTTGACACGTGTCCGCATATGACTGGAAGGGCTAAATTGTCATGTGCACGGTTATAACAAACTCGCCTATGTCCCTCTCTTATTGGTTGTTAAATCACGTGCTTCCCAAGGAAAGATATTGGCAAATCATATAGAAGGGAGTTAGTTATTTACAACTGTCCTTCTGACGTCACCCTCTGGTCATCTTTGCGGATGGGAATAATACCCTGCGGATGACCTCTAAGGGTGTCTGGATCCTCCCGCAGATAGTCTCTGGATCTACTATCGTTCTTCCTCTGACTTGATTTATGCGGGTGATTAATATGTTCCGTGGGTGAATTTTGAGGGAGTCTTCTTCCACCCGCGGGTAATCTTTAAGGGTATTTTGGTCTTTTTAGTGCCCTACCTCTGTAATCTTGATCATTATCAAAATAAAATATTGACTGCATTGTTGTCCCAACAAAATTATTTTGTAAATTGTGCATAAAAATTTATTAACTCAAACTCGATCCAAATAATTATCACGTGCTAAATCATAAATGAATAATTTAAGCGCTTCAACACATTTGAGAAACTAATATACTTAATCGTCATTCAATTTGACAAACTAATATACTTAATCGTCATTCAAATGAACATTCTAGTCACAAAGTTTTGTCACACCCCGACCAAAGGCGGCGGAATATGCTTGGGGGCAACAGATTGCCCATGAATACAAGACACTATTAAAGTGACAATATTTAATCAACTCATTAATTTCATTCAATCACAAAAGTAGCACATCTCGTTCATACAAATAAACACCAAATACAATAAATAAATATTGTTCATTCTTCTAATAACCTAGCGGTATCAAATAGAATGACGTCTTCAAACTCCAAGTTAAGTAATAATCAAACTTGTAACAATGCATAAAATAATATTTGTCAACACGTATGCTGGTGAGCAATTTCATAGTTTTGAGTATATATAATATGAGCGAACTCCACAAACGTATATGAGACCATAAATAAAAGCAACAATCGTGGTGTATAAAACATATGTAAATGAGGATCCTTTATAATCGGTAGCAACTGGTATACTCGGATAATGATGCCCTGTGTGATTTGCATAAGGATAAGTAGTTAAGGGGTGCGTATGATCATACTTATTGCGTTCCACAACAACATAAAATAAGCACTCGTGCACGTAAAACATATGAAACATATAACACACAATAGAGCAAGTATTCTAAGTATCATACACCGCAGAGTTTGTGGTTTGAAGATAGAGTATTATAAATCTTTCTTGTTTTGGATAAGTATGCATGTTACCCCCAAAGTATAAAAGTGAAAACGGGGGATGAAATGTACTTATGTGAAATAAGTAACTTGAATGATAGTTTGCGATAAAACGGGGGAAGCGTAAGTTCAACGGGCAAGACCTAGATTAAAAAGGGTCTTGAGTTAGTATATGGTTTTGGAAGCTTTAAAGTAAAATAACTTGACATGTAACATAAATAATTTAAGTTTAAAGGCTAAAATGTAAACATATAAAGAATTAAAGTAATGATTTTTGAAAAGTAAGTTTACTCGAAGTCGAGTCTCGGTATCCTATTTATTAGTTTTTACTTAACCTCTTTTAAGTAAATATTTGGGTATAATTGCAATATTGCAAAGTTAAATAGATATCAAAACGAGACTTTACGAGTGTTCGGAATTGTCGGTTCGAGTCTTGATAATTGGTCAAGCTCAAAGCCGAGGTTCCAAAATGTTATGAGGTAACTCAATGAAATCAAAAGAAACTTAACCAAGTGTGTAGTTCTATTAAGAAGAACCTCGACGTCCGTTAAGCGAGTGTTTGGTTTTGTCGGTCCAAACTTGTTATAAGATCAAGTTAGATTTAACATACCAAGTGTTTTGAGAAAACAATTTAAAATTAGTTTATAAAATAGTTTTAGAGAAAATATGAGATTCGGTAGCTCAAAACACACTAGTGTGTCTTAAGCGAGTGAACTCTGTTTAGTTCGATCTTGGTCAGTCTTTGACTCGGAATAAAACCGAGGATGGTTACCACATACCCAATACCATATAACTTATTAAAATGAACTTAGAAATTATAATACACAAATATTGTTTGTAACATATTAATAAATCATTTTAAAAATAAAACATTTAAACAAGGGTTCGGTTTTGGTTCGGTCATTGACTCGGAATGAAACTGAAAATGGTGGCTGCATATCCAATACCATAGAACTCATTAAAATAAACTTAAGAATAATAATACTCAAATCTTTCATACAATATGTTAACAATAAAGTATTAAACAAAAGTTCGGTTTTGGTTCGGCTCTTAACTCGGGATGAAACCGAAAATGGTGGCCAAATACCTAATATCATTGAACTATTAAAAAAATGATTTGGAAACTAAAAGTAACTAGAAACTAAACAACACTAGTAAACTTGCATAAATTAAAGCATAAGTTAAGGTATATATCAAGGACTATAATAGTCCTCCATGTAGCCTTGCTTTGTAGCACAACACTTCAACCGACCGTGACCGAAGAAGTGAAAGCCGAAGGAAACAAGGGGTGTATATTATATATATATATATATATATATATATATATATATATATGATGCAACATCAAGCTTTAAGTAGTAAGATTTAGTTAGAAACAAGGTTAGTATTTGTTTGACCTTATGTAATCAAACTAACAAGAAGTTGAAGATGAATACTTGGATTTGAGAGAGTTTAGAGAAGATGAACAACCAAAGTGGTGTATGGAACCTTGCTTTTATAATGGTAAGAGTATGGTTCATTCAAATAGGGTAAAAATGCATGTGATGGTAAAAAATGGTCAACCAAGCTTTTGGCAATAATAGTCCCTAAAGTTTGTTTTAAGTCATTTTTCATAATAAAGAGGTGTTTTAACGTACCGAAAATGATGTTTTATTGACCCGTCATTTGTGAAACAGGATCGAACATAAAATCCAACATTTTATTAATAACGACGAATCCAAAAGATCAAAACGGGTCAGGTTTTTGATACAAATACAAATGCAAGTTAAACCGAAAAATGACAAATGTTACAGTTCAATCAAACAATTAGGGTGTGTAAAAATCAGACCATAACCGAAAACATACTAAATCGATTGGTTATGGTTAAGAACATCTCCACACCAGGCCATATGTTATGGTTTCGGTTTTGTCCCCTTGATTAACCGGCTTAACGAAAACCGAACATGTAACTGTAAAAATAATCGAAAACCTACCAAACCGATTAGTTATGGTTAAGGGCATGTCCACAACCAAGTCATCAGTTTTGGTTTCAATTATGTCCCCTTGCTTAAATGACTTAACCAAAACCGAACCGTGCATATTTTCATGCAATTCCATGTATATACATGCATAACTGAGCTTGGAACCTACATAAACGAGCCTGGAGAACCAAAAGTGTGGAACCAAGACTAAAAAAACATTTGGACAATTAACAGATCGGGTCGAATAACCACTAGTTAACTGAACCATCCATAACCGAAACTCGGTTATCAGTTTCGGTGGAGCCCAAAAAGCAATCGAACCAATTTTACACCCTAACAACAATCATGCATAAACTTGTTTCATAAAAAAAAATCAAAAAGGGTATGTAATATCGAAGTCAACATCATTTACGTTCAAAATACCTAAAGCCGACACATTACCACATGTGGTAACGTTATGATTGAAATTGTATATGTAATGTTACTCAACATTACAACATGGGTACGCTCCAGCTAGAGGTGGGCAAATAAACCGGTTAACCTAACCGACTCGAAAATCAAACCGAAACTGAACCAATTTGAAGCAGATTTTGTAGAAATCGGGTTGGAACCGAGTGAAACCGTAGGTTTGAAACCGCTTTGTAATATTCTCCACCAAATCCGGTTAACCGAATTGAAACCAGCCAAAACTGGGCAAAAACCTAACATGGTCAAGAAACTGGTTTCAACCAAACTGAACCCGCTCGTAAACCGGTTTTGACTTTTGTTGACCAAACCGATTTGGAGTTTTAAACCAGTTTGTGCACCTTCAGCTCCCGCTGCAAAAGTGCAAATTATATCGAAATCAACATTGGCCAAACTGAACCCGCTCATAAATCGGTTTTTGACTTTTGTTAACTAAACCGAACCGGTTTCAACCTAAACCGATTTTGAGTTTTAGCTCTAGCTGCAAATTACACTGAAATCAACATTGGCCAAACTCTGCCATCATAAAGTGTAACCTTCCTTCAATCAATTTAACTCTCTGCTTTCTGTATTTATTATTTAACATCTCTTCTACAAGGTAAATACGAGTTTTTATTTCTGAAACATCTTTAATTTTACAAAATAATAAGTTGTTTTGCACAGAACCCAAATCCAGAATGTTGATTCAGTTCATATCGTATGCTTTCGTTGTGTGTTGCTTAAATCTTTTAAATTGTAGGGTTTCAATTTGTAAATTTGCAGTTGGACATTAATTCATTGTGTGCACACCAACTGTTTGATGAAATGCTTATCATGTTTCATTGCTTATGTCTATCAATTTTCTGTAATCATAAACATATTTAAATCAATATTTTAAGTGTTTTGATGTATATTGCGTAAATAAAATTCAAATTGTAGGGTTTCAGTTCATATTATTTGCTGTAGGACATTAATTCATTTTGTGCCCACCAACTGTTCGATGAAATGCTTATCGTGTCATCTTACACTTCATTTCTTACGTGTATTAGTTTATCAAAATCATAATCCTTTTTTAGTCAATATTGCTAATGTTACATCGTTTACCTCTACATTCAGTAACTATGTGCGACAATGTGGCTCAAAATCACTCGACATCAACGCGTGCCGTTTACAGCAAGACACTTTTCGCGAGTGTCTCCACCACGACCTGCTCGCGGTGAAACTGTTATTCGAGTTTCTAATAATATAACTCATTTGGGCTGCCCGAAAGCGGGCCCCAAGCCACGTCAGCTCTTGTCTTTGCCCCCGTTTCCACCTCATTTACCTGGAAAGAATGTTTCCCCTGATTCCCATGTCACTGCCATTAACTGGATCAAGTATTACTTTGCTGATGTCATCGGTTCCGTCATCCAATCACACTTTAACAAGGGCGTTGTGAGTACATTTATTTTTATTGATAAAAGCATTTTGTATAATTATTTTAAAATTTATATGTTTTTTAGGTGAAAATGTAGTGTCATGATGCAGAGAAGCAAGGACAGGAAAAAGTTGTGAAAAAGGTAAATATTATTAGGCCTCTAAACAAGCAGAACTTTTAGTGAACTGTTTAGCAGGAAATTCGTTTATTTAGTAAGCGAATGAAAAGGAACAGTTTTTTTTGTTAATTTAGTATAGCGAATGGACTGAACACATGTCCTGTTTGTTCATTTATGTTCGTGAACGTTTGTTTATTTTTGTTCGTTTACATTCATTTATGCTAATTTATTTATGTGTTTTTTGTCCGTTCGTTTATGTTCAATTATATATTCAGTTGAATATTTTTATCCACCACAAAGTAGTCTAGTTTTTTTTCTTTATATTTTTATTTTTTTTAGGTGCTATAGATTGATGTTCCCCTTTAGTTTTAATTGGTGTTCGCTTGGTTATGTTTCTTCATCTATGTACAATTTTTTCTGCTCGTGAACCGTTTGTTAACACTGTTAACAAAGGAACATAAACCAACACAAGCATGCTCAGTTTCTTAACGAAAGAAAATGGGCTATAAAAACCTGTTCGTTTAATTTTTCGTGTTCGATCGTCTGTTCGGTTAAAGTAAATCAGCGAACATGAGCATGTCTCATTCGTGTACGATTCATTTACAAGCCTAAAACTTTTTCAATATGTCATTTAACATGAGGATATAACTGTAGTTGAGCCTGTAACTAATACTTTTGGTGTATGCTACTGAACTCATGATGTATGTGATTACTAATTTAGCTTAGTTTGATTTATTAATACTTCATTAACATTCAGATTAAGCTCAACGAGATCATGAAGACGGGTTCTAGAATTTTTGTTCCCGTATCTGTTGCTGAATCTAGAATTTCCAAGAGATTTGATACCATACCAACTGCAACCCTGTGCCCAAATGCAGATGAAATTAAATATTTACAAAGGCTTGTTATGTATAAGGTTTTTTTATTTCTATTATTTGTTGTGGCTTTCTGAAATATGATTTGTTGATCATTTTGTTTTGAAACTTTAGGACCCTGCAATACTTGTTCTGAACGAGCCACCAAAGGTGCCAGTCAAGGTCGGTTCCTTAGGTCAATTTTTTTTTCTTTCTTTGTAAGTTGTTTTTAATGCTATTTTCTCAAATTTATTAGTATCTTTTAATATTTTAGGGGAATCTGTCTGTTCATAACAGTATGGATGGACTGGCGGCTGCAGCATTATGTAATGATTATGATGAGGGCCCTAAACTGGTAAGCCTTCTTTAATTGATTACTGCTATGTTGCTTTTCCTCATTAAAAGATTATGGGCCAAATTTGTAAAAAAAAAAAAAAGAAAAGAAAAAGAATACTTGCTTGTAAATGAAGCAAACAAACACGAAGGAGGTTTGTTCATGTTCGTTCGTGTAACTTTAACCGAACAAACAAATGAACACGAACACTTAACTGAATGTGTTCATGTTCGTTCGTTAATATTCTAGGTGAATGGTTCACCAACATAAACAGGCACAAATGAATATAATAAATGAACATAAACGAACAAACATAAATGAATACCGGATAAAAAGTAATTGTATAATAAAGGTTTTTTAAATATGAAATTCAGATTGATTTTAAACCTATATTCGTAACAAAATATATTTAAATGAATATTTAAACAAACTTAAACAAAAGAACATAATTAGACAGATATATATTAACATAAGTGAACGAACATAAGCAAAACATAATTGAACGGGCATGAACGAACATTCACGAACGTAATTGAACAAACGTGACAAGTGTCCATGTTCGTTCGTTTAGTTAAATGAACAAAAAGTTGTTCATGTTCGTTCATTTGATTAAACGAACAAACATTAATGAACTTCCTGATGAATTGTTCACTGAAAGTTCAGTTTGTTTACATGCCTAAAGGAGACAAGTCGATTGTCGCCTAAGGTGCATTATTACATTATTAAAGAATTAGATTATTTTGTAATCATATTAAATACATTACCTTTGTATGAATTTTAAAAGAAAAGGACAAACAGATGTTGGCAGGTGGACCTGACTTAAAATGACATGGTTTGACTTTTTTACTAGGAACCCATTTGGGTCATTACCCTTACCGATTATTCTAAATATGCGAGTGTGGTTTAGGTTCATCGTCTCGATAGAGAAAGCAGTGGGATTATTCTAATGGGCAGAACAAAAGAGAGCATATCTCATCTTCATTACTTGTTTAGTGACATCAATAGAACAAAATCTTCATTTCAGGTACACATTGACACACATGTATATAAAGATTAATGTCACATAATTGTTTATAAGTTAGTCATGCTAATGTATTCCATAATCAAAACTTTAGGCATGCAATGACACATGCTATCAAAGATATTGGGCACTTGTTATTGGTACTCCAAAGGAAAAGAGGGCTTAATTTGTGCCCGTCTCACTAAGGTATTTTTCGCTCTTTATATATAATAATAATTATTATTAAGTTATAAAAGAAAGAAAAGGTGTAAAAGTGTTGGTTACAGGTGATGCTTAATGGCGGGAAAGCTGAGAGGGTAATGTTGGCTTATGGTTGTGGTCTAGAAGCTTCCCAAGAAGCTGTGACAGAATATCGAGTGCTCGGTCCCACAATTAGTGGTTGTTCATGGCTTGAGTTGCGCCCGCTTACTAATCATAAGCATCAGGTATGAACCATTAGTAGGCCCGTGAGTTTTATAAAAAGTTGGGATCTTTAGTTACCTTTCTTGGAAATCTCCGCAATTATAAAAACTAGCTACTAAGACGAACGGGGCATGTTCGTATTTGTTCGTTAAGAAAATGAGTGTGTCCATGTTCATTTATGTTCGTTTGTTAAGAGTATAAACGAACAGATCACAGGCATAAACGGAACACAAACGTAATTGAACGTAAGTGAACAAACATAACCAAGCAAACACCAATTAAAAGTAAACGTCAGCATCAATTGGTTGAGCTTAAAAAATCAGTAAAGTAGACTATAATTGTCATTGGTGATATTTTAATTTTATAAAACTAGAATAAATTGTGATGGGTAAAAAGTTAAAATGAATATATAAACAAACAAACTTCAACAAATGTTAAAATTAACGAGCATAAACGAACATAAACGGGGCGTAAAATGGACAAATAAATGAACGTTCACGAACATAAATGAACGAACGAGACTTGTGTTCATGTTCATTTGCTTAACTAAATGAAAACAAAAATTCAGTCTTTTCTTGACTTTACTAACGAATAATATCAAACATGAATCATTAGTGATATATATTTTACATTTTTACCCCTAGCTACGGGTACACTGTGCCGAAGCTCTTGGTACACCAATCATGGGGGACTACAAGTACGGTTGGTTCATTCACAGCCGATGGAAGCAAATGCCTAGGACCGATTACGAGCCAATAACCGGGGAACCGTACAAGTTGAGAAGGCCCGATGGGTTGGATGTTCAAAAAGGAAGTGTGCTGTCAAAAGTACCTTTGTTGCATCTACATTGTAGGGAGCTTGTAGTTCCTAATGTTGCTAAACATCTTGTGGTTAATAAAACTACAAAGTCCAAGCCAGATGTTCTTAGATTTGTGGCACCAATGCCTTCTCATATGAAGATTAGTTGGAATCTAATGTCTTCTTACTTGGTTTGACTTTTGTTTATAATTGGGTGTAGACATTGCATATTGGCTTTATTAGTTTATAGATATGATGATGACGACTTATTGTACTTTGAAGTTTTTGACAGCATATGATGTCGGATCGTTTTGTACATGTCATGTCATATGGTTGCTACATGCCATTGTGACGTATTGGTATCGTCACATATATGCTTGTGTTTTAATATTTTGTGGTATCGTTTTGGGCTGCTTCAAACCATTTTCAATGATTCTCCATCTTGGTTTCTTGTTCATCTCTAGATCGTAAGGTCTCTCGCTATTGAGATCAAATGGTTACCACTTATTTCTACTGACGGGTCCAAAAACTTAATGTTTCATGCTCATAGAGATAACCATGAGGTTCCTTAGTATTTTGTAGGGAAACAACTACACAAAAAAGAAAGAAATTGCAAGTTTATTTTTGTAGACATGTTCACTAAAAACTATTTGCTTCTCAATTTGTTTTTAAACTTAACATATTATTCAAAGGAGATTTTCGTTTGCATACTTTCCCAACTTTAGGTTACTCCTTGCCATCGTTTAAACACCGGAGAAATTAGAGGATAGTCGGAATGTATAATTGAAGAAGAAATTGTATAATTGAAGAAGAAGAAATTGGTTGCTCAATAGAATGGAATCATCCATTACATATGGAATCACATTCCATCAAAATCATTCCTTCTCCACCCCTTCATTTTTTTAATGTCATTCCTCCCTCACCCTACTTTTTCAACACCACCACCACCACCACCTGACTGCCACCGTCGCCTCCACCTTCGCCACCACCACCGCCGCTGCCACTGCCACCTAACCATAAACGCCACCACCACTGTCGTTGCCTGACCACCACCTCTATCGCCGCCACCCTACCACCGCCATCACTACCAATGCTACCACCGCCACCCCCACCGCCACAACCACCCCGCCTAACCGCCACCACCACCATTTTCATCTCCGGAACTACAACCACCGTCGCCATTTCTGTTTTTTTTTAGTAAAAAATATACATTTTGGGATAGGAATATTATATTATTTCTATCTTATTCATACAATTTTTTTTATACCAAACAACATAAAGTAATTATTCATTTCATTCCAATAGATTAACTAAACAAGACAAATGAACGGTAATAATCTGTCACACCCCGACCAAAGGCGGCGGAATATGTTGGGGTGCAACGGATTGCCCAAGAACACAAGACACTATTAAAGTGACAATATTTAATCAAGTCATTTAAATTCATAAAATCATAAAGAGTCACATAACTTGTTCGTACAATAACCGAATTTAAACATAGCAAATAATATATTGTTCGTTTTGCTAATATCCTAACAGTCTTGATAACGTTTTCCTTCAACTCCTCAAATCAACCTAGAGTCAAACCTGCAACATTGCATAAAATAGAATTTGTCAACACAAAGGTTGGTGAGCAATTTTATAGTTTTGAACAATAAGTATATAATAGGAAATTCCGCAACTTGTATACAAAACAATAAATAATAGCAACAATTTAGATAATGAAATCGTTAATAAGAATACATCAACGACACATTGCTATAAGGGGATGCCAAATAGTCTAGGATTTATATGAAATCGTTAATAAGAATACATTAACGACACCTTGCTATAAGAGAATGCCAAATAGTCTAGGATTCATATGAAATCGTTAATAAGAATACATTAACGAAACCTTGCTATAAGGGGATGCCAAATAGTCTAGGATTTATGAATCAACCAACCCAAAAGCGGTAAACACATTAGCATTTAAGCATGTAAGCATATAACACCAAATCGAACATTTATTTAAGTAAAGTATACAATAAAGTTTGTGGTTTAAGACTCAAGTATAAAACATTTAGTTTGAATAAGTATGCAATATCACCCCCAAAACGAAAGATGGAAAACGGGGGATGAAAGTACTCACATTCAAGTAATAGATTTGATCGGTAACATGACGAGTAACCGGAAGGATGCGGGTTAACGAGAAAAGCCTAGGTGAAAGGAAGTCTTGTATTAGAAAGTTTGTCTAGGAAATCTTTAATTAAAATAAATGACAAGAAAATACAAACAATTATAGTTTAAAGTTTAAAATGTAAATATTTAAGGAATTATAATAATAGTCTTTTAAAAATATAAGTTTGCTCGAAACCGGGTTAAAGTATCTGGCCCTTAATATTTACTCAACCCATGTTAAGTAATAAGGTGGGTAAAAATGCAAGAATGCAAGTCTCTTTTATAATAGATACTAAAACGGGTTTTAACGTGTCTTTGGGTTGCTGGTTCGGGTCTTGGTAATTGGTCAACCCAAAGTCAACTTTCCAAAACTAACGAATGTTATGAGATAACTTAAAAAAATTAAGAAGACTTAACCAAGTATGTAGTTCTATTGTTTTAGAACTAACAACGTCCGTTAAGCGAGTGTTTGGTTTCGTCGTTCCAAACTTTATTATAAGATCAAGTTGGATTCAACATTCCAGATACTTTAAGAAAATAATTAAAATCAATTTATAAAATAATTTTAAATAAATATACAAGTCTTGATAGCTAGAAACACACGTGTGTGTCTTAAGCGAGTGAAATCGGTTTAGTTCGGTTTGGTTCGGTTTCCAACTCAGAATAAGATCAAGAATGGTTACTACATGCCCAAACATCAAAGAACTTGTATAATAATTTATAAATGATGATACTTAAGTGTTACAACCAAAAAGTTAATAATAAAGTCTTTAAACGAAAGTTCGGTTTTCGGTTCAGATCTTGTTTCGAGTTACGACCGAGGTTAGATTCTACAAACACATAACCATGGAACTCATAAAAATGATTTTAGAAACTTAAATATAACATAAAGCATGTTTATAAATTATTTAACAAAACTAGTAAACAAACTTCGGTTTATGGTTTAGAGCTATTTACGGTTAAACCGAGGCTAGTCTCTACAAACCCATAACCATGGAACTTCATAAATATGATATACAAACTAAAATGAACAGAAGTTAAGCATGGTTAATAAACAAAAAACAAGTTATATAATTATATATATATATATATATATATATATATATCAAGGACCATGTAAGTCCTCCATGAAGCCTTGCCTTACGAGGCCCGACAATCCACCGACCGAGACCGAGGAAGTGACCACCAAAAGTAACAAGGGGTGTATAATATATATATGTTGTATACCAATCTTCAAGTATTAATAAGAGCTAACAAGTTGATTAAAATGAAAGACTGTGGTCAGTTTGACTTTGGAAAGTCAAACTGCCAAGAATATGAAGAACAGCCTTAAAATCCTTTGAATTGGAGAGATAAGATGAATTATGAGCAGGGATTAATGGAGAAGAGTGTAACATTTCCAAATTTTCCAAAACATATGATGGAAAATATAAAATAAGAAAATGGAAATATCCCACTTTGAATAAATGAAAAGATGGGTTCATCCTACATTGAAGATGGAAAAATATGGAATTTCCCACATGAATATAAATATGGAAGGGAATTTGATCCCACATGGAAATTTGAAAGAAAATGAAAGCTCTTTATAAGGAAATGAGTTTCTATAAAAATATTCTTATATAATAGGTCACTCTTAAGTGGTCCTAACGGAGGGTGCGTAAGCACCCGACGTGCATGGGCACGAGCTCGGGCGAAGTGCGATGGGCGCAATGTGGCGCTTTGATGGCGCACTTTGCACTTCGCACGCTCGCATCACCGCGAGCCACCTTAGTATTTTTGTGGAAAATTAAAATCTACCCATCGCGATACGCGACATGTTTAGTTAGCCTCATCGCGTTACGCGATGACATTTAGCTTATCCAGAAGCTTACGTGTCCATCGCGATACGCGATGTGGAAGTTACGTAGACGTGCCAGTCACCTGACACGCGTCAAAAATGGGGATGACTCATCAACCCATCTCGATACGCGATGCCTTCTTATTGAACCCATCGCGATACGCGATGGGTTAGAAAATCAGCTATAAAAGGGGGCAGAATCAGCCTTCATTTCCTGCTCATAATTTTCTTTTTCTCTCAAATTTTCTTAAGGGTGTGGTATAATACCCGAGTGGTCGTAACGATATCCTATCCGATCGAAAGAATCATTTTATTCACGAATCCAAAAGCTCTACCTGATTAAGGTAAGACATTGTGTCATCGTGTAAACTTTCTAATCTCGTGATTATCTTTATGATTATGGGTTTATATTAACTTAGTTATACTACATGGTATTTAACCTAGGTGCTTAATACCAGGAAACTCATAAACCATAAACTTGCAAGGTGAGACATTCGTAATTTTTATACAACTCATATTTGCCTGAGACATTCGATTTTTTGTACCACTCACATCTGCGTGAGACAACTGTTTTTCCGACACTGTCATGATGATTTCAAAACCTATAAAAATCATGGCAGTTGGTCTAAATATTTTCAAATATATTCTTAAAAGTATTTTAAATACATTACAGTGATTAAGTCTCTGTAGACTTACGGGATGGTTACTACTGGTATTGTGGGGTTTTGTATACAAGGCTTGCCTACTGGGCTATTACACATTACTTATTGGACAAGTGTTAGCCAATAAGTAGCTACGTGCCCGCGCGATGCGGAGCGGTATGCATGCAAACATGTCATCGGATGCGTAACCGGTGTTACCGTTTTGTATGTGCGTGGCTTTACAATAGTATGCGTGTAACCCGAAGATAGTATGTTCGTATTGCGACATTGGAATCTTAGCCGGTATTAGTAAGCACGCCACACAACGATTGTGCGCGTGCAATCAGGTGTCGATGCACACTTAACGCTGCATTGAATTCGTCTTGACCTGCAACCAATTCCGTTTGACATTGCTCTAACCCGAAATTCGTTATGACTTGACCCCTTTCAACCCAAACCAAATTAACATTTTTGTATCGACTCATTCCAACCTTAACCTTGTAGTCCCATGACCCGAACCTGCCTGATTCATTTGCCGGTCTTTAATGGTAATCACGTAACACGTTAAGTTTTTAAAATAGAAAAAGTATAGCAATACCTACTCAAATTAAAGATAATAAAATACTCGTTTTTATGGTATAATGTTTTTAAAAAAATATTAGTGTGTGAAAAAGTTATAAACGTTTAAATGTCGTCGGGGTAGTTGGTTTAAAATAAGGGGTATATATGTAACTATTATATAAGTTAACAAAATATGACTAAAGTTAAAGGACCAAATTTGTAGTTAATTTTGAATAACTTAAAAATCAATCGTATGATTTTACTTTTGCTAAAAGACAAAATTGCCCCTAAAATGTCTTAATTTTATGCATTGTAGTTTGTATTAAAAGCAACAAGTTTGGTACATCTTAAAAATTAAGAGGTCCCTCATTCATGCTTTATATATAGTATAGATATGACCACAGTCATAGATACGGTCGAGTGACAAGTACTTTTCGGTAATTTGTAAGCAGGCAGATGTAAAAACATCTTAATGTTGTAACTGTATATGTTCCATTATAAATGAATGTACTCACAGTATTTTCTGCTAATCAAATATTTTTAAAATACATGTTTCACGTGAGATGATAAAGATAAAAGGAATGATTCCTACGCTAAATGAAATCGCGATTCCTACGAAAGTGAGTTAGGTCTTTTAACATTTTTAACTTGTTTAACAACATTTATTATGAAATGACTTAATTCGGCTCGGTAATTGTTTTAATAAAATTAACAGAAATTCATGTTCATAACTCTTAAAAGACCTATGTCTTACACTTGTGAGAAGCTTGCTTCTACACATCTTGAGATTTTGCAGGTTCGGTTATCAGTTTTGGTAGTTGGTTGAGACGAGTATGTACGAGTGTTTACAAGAGTTCGCGAGCCGATTGTTCCATTCTATTGTCAATGATATCAGGTGATTTCAGTTTCATAATCTATTTTGTTTTAATTAGTTTCAATGTTAAAAGTGTAATTGTATAATTGTTTAGTTTAACCATCACATTTGTGCCCCGAGTTTTTAAATTGTTAAACAATCAATTTCAACCCCATCCCTCAAATGTTCATTAATTGTTTAAATATTTTAACATTGAGGAAAATGTAAACCTCAAGTGTGGGGATGAAGGAAATTTGAAAATTTTAGCCCGATAGTACCTCGAACAGTGTTCGGAAACCAAAGTTGTTAATTGTTAATTATTGTCATTAATGCCAAGTTATAGGATCCTGGTCATGGTTGGTTTTCAGCTTCTCGATAGTCTTATTCACAAATGTTTTCAAAAAGAGAGGTTGAAAATGGGGCCGTTTAGGCGGGGATAACGAGTCAAGGGGACGAGTATACATGTTTCATATCGGCAGCCCATTATTCCAAACATATTGTGAGATGGCCCCCCTATACTTAATACCCATATTATATAATAGATATAAAACATGTCTTACACCATTGATTGAGGGAAACCGGTATGTTTTACAGAGTTAGAACTTGCTTATCACATGCTTATCGAGATCTTAATACCACCACCTGTATGGAGATTAGGACTTTAGAAAACCTTTACATACACTTTTACTCCACTAAATATATTTCCTTACCCGGCATTATCCCCCTAGGAGCCTGTTTGGACCTCATTCATGTTTATTTGCTAAACCAGACATTACACACCATTTCAGCCTTGGCCTTCATTTTATTTTAACCCTGTGTGATGAAATCCAGTTCGTTATCGAGTTGTATATAGTCAGTTGTTGAGCATAGTAAACAGTGTACGTATGTCTCGGTTGAGTTGTAAATATGTGTTTGTCAGAGTTGTATAATTATTTGATTCAGTGTATTATCTATCAGTTCAAAAAAAAGCAAAACAAAAAAAAAACAAAAAAAACAAAACAAAAAAAAAGCACAAAAAAATTGAAAATTCAGCAAAAAGCCAAAAAGAAAGTTAGTTCTTATTCAGTTATGTAATTAGCATTCTGTTTATTTTTGATTAGTTGTTTGTGTATTTGTAAAATAGGTTTCATTCACCTTAGTCACTAAATATGCCTATTCCGCATCCAACCTAAGCCTCAGCAAAACCTTAGTCCGAGTCTTTATGCAACCGGTGGGTAATGGGTGTAGATAAGACTGGCCTGCAAGCTTATTAAGTTGTAACTCATACTTGGTATTTGAGGGCAGAGACATATACTGGCACATCTTTTGCTAGTCCATATATTAAATCAAGAGGAGTGTTGATAGTTTGAGGGGTATGAATATGTATGCCTTAGCCAGAAACAAAGTACACTCGTCTGGGCGGCTCTATTTTTTTATAGTATCATTTAACCTTATTTGTGGGATGTCAATCTAGAAAGTGTCACTCTGGGAAACTGGGTATGACCTTAAACCTTCCTAGTATTAATGTCGATAATTCACATACCTATGATGGAGGTTAATGTTTACTTTAGAGTTTTCTTAAGGGCAAGCAAAAGATAAGTGTGGGGATGTGAAGGTCGGGTATTTTGTATATATATTAGTGTATTAATTATGTAGTTTTATTGATTATATTGTTCGAACTTTGGTACTTCATACGTGCTTTTGTATTTCAGGTCATTGATCGTTAAAGATGCTAAATGAGAGACCTGTACGAGCATGGAATGATATCTCGGAAAGACCGAAGTATTATTTGATGTCTTGGGAAGTGTTACAAGGATTCGAGAAGAGTATGGATGAGAAATCATAAGCCGATGCTAAAAGTGAACAACATGGGTTGTCAAAATGCGACCATGAAGTAAATGAAGCATATCCTGGGCTAAAAAATGAGTTACGGGAGCCATAATATATGAATTTTGGGTTTTTCGACGAGAGGAATACAATTAGAACTTTGGTACTTCATACGTGCTTTTGTATTTCAGGTCATTGATCGCTAAAGATGCTAAATGAGAGACCTGTACGAGCATGGAATGATATATCGGGAAGACCAAAGCATTATTTGATGTCTTAGGAAGTGTTACAAGGATTCGGGAAGAGCATGGATAAGAAATCATAAGCCGATGCTAAAACTAAACAAGATGGGTTGTCAAAATGCGACCATGAAGTAAAACGAGTATATTATGGGCTAGAAAATGAGTTAAGGGAGCCATAAAATATGAATTTTGGGTTTCTCTACGAGAGGAATCCAAATATGAGGTTTTCTTAGGTCTCAATACGCGATGGCATGAGGATATGTCCATCGCGTATCGCTATGGACATAAAAAACGGGAAAAATCAGGTTTTGACCTATATCTTCTATTTGACGAACCCTCATCAGTATTGACGACCAACAGCAGCTATTAGGCGATTTTGGGTGAATTCCAGGGCTACCAATCATCTCTTGATCAATCCTTATGGCCTTCCTCATCATAATTGAAGATCTATCGATGACGATGCCCGGCTAGTCTTCTCCGAATCATACCTTGGATGCAAAGTTTGTAACAATTTCAGTTTCCTCATGTGACCAAGAACATTTATCTATAATTGTTTATGGTTAATCTATGATTATTGATGTTTAGTATTTCTGTGTGTTCGGTCGGTTTAGGTTTACGTTGGTCTGAACGATCTGTTACCAGTTGCTATAATAATTGATCATATGGTTGTTTGATTAGGCTGAATACGATAAAACATACGATTGCCCTTAACTGAGTTACACTGGCAGGGACCGTTTGATAACAAGTGTCGTATGTAAAGAAATTATTGTTGCCTAAGGTTTTGTCTAGTTGATCAGTCTGTAGTTAACCGTTAATGATTAATCTGTTAGGTTGCATGAGATTACTGTAAGTTACATACTTGAAGTCCCGGGTGTGATTTGCTTTGTTAATTAATTGAAACTCGTTTACTTGTTTGTTTGCTTAATTCTCTAAATTCAACTTAATTGCTTATGTGATCAGCACTAAATCTGTTATTTCATAATATTGAAATTGTTTACACGATTACATTGACCACATACTCCTGGTGGATATGATACCTTACTTATCATATATATATAGTTTAACTAGGTTTTTGATTGACTTAAAGGACGGTAATCAAAATGGCGACGTTGCCGGGGAGTTAGTGCGTTTAGTGTTTTTTGTGTTATTTAATTTTTGTGTTTAATTTTAATTTTTGTCTTAATTTTTGTTTTCAGTTTTTAGTTAAAATTTTATTTTTCTTTTTTACGCGGGGTGTGTTGTTTGTGTAGATAAAATGTAATAACCCAATTTTTCTCGTTTTTGATTTACGAACTAGAACCCGACCCGTTTTGTTTAATTATAAACCCTAACTTGTTCTTGAGCCCAAATCCATCAACCAAAGTTTAATAATGTGTTCCTAAACTCTAATCCGCATCTAGCCGACCCTAACCCCTCATTAAATTACATTTAGAAGGATCCAGAATGTGGGTCTTAACTTATTATTCACGTAATAAACCCTAATTTGCAAACCTATATAAATCATTGATCATAACGCAATTAAACTCACATCTACAACCCTTTACCCGTCGCCATCAATAACCCCAAGATTAATTGGATTATAGCAGCCCCTTTCCTGTTCGTTTGTAACCATCTCGTCGCCGACACTGTTCTTGTTCAGTTCTCCTATCTCCGGTCATAATAAAAGGTAATTGATTACATGTTAAGAATCGCGATCACTTAAAGATCAAAAGCCCTAAGCTTTAAACAGTTATCGTTATCAGTTTTGGATCAATTGTATTGTTAGGGTTTTGTTCTTGGATTATGTCTAGCCGCGTTTAGTTATATTTATTGTCTTCTAAAGATCTATCGTATCTGCTGGTTAGCCCAGCTGGTTAATTCATGGGTTATGGAGTGGCAGGTCTCGGGTTCGAGTCTCTGCCACCCTGTTTATGTTATTATTTTTGGTATCTTTTATTTTTAAAACCATTATTATAAAACAATAATTATAATAACAACTAGTAATTAAACAATCTTTTATAAAAGCAATTATTGAAGTTGTGTTTTTCTCGTCTTTCATCCGTGTATGTAGACATATATATAATATCACGTAAACTTATATTTTTGGTATATATATATATATATATATATTTATGTGCTTTTACGAACTTATAATTTTTTTTAAAGATTTATTTTATTCATATAATATTTTTATATATTAAATATCATAATATACTTTTGAACGGATTAGTAAACTAATAATATTTATTGAAGATGTGTTTTCCTTATATAATACTATTATAATATACTTGATTTGTAATTTAACAAAACTAATAATTTTTCATACAATATCTTTATATAAAATAAAATATTATATTAATTAGGATTAAAAGGGTTTATTAGTGACTTAATAATAATTATCGAACTCGTTTATCCGATCTGGTTCATTAACTTAGCGTATCTTCGTATTCTTTTTCCTTATTAGGCCTTATAATCAAAGCGCGTGATCCGTTTTCGTCATTTTTATTGTTATCTATTCTCTACTGTTCGTCTATTGAGGTGAGTACCACATTCCCCCTATTTTACCGCTTTCAATGTTTTGGGGACATATGCGTAAATAATATTTCTCATATATACTTATACACAAAACTACAACTTTGTCTTATGTGTTAACAACTTATACCTTACTTGTTTATGTGCTTATTTGCTTTGTATGCTTTCGCATTCGGAGAGTCCAACATAATCTCAGTCTAGTATGATCATACGTCAGTCGTTAGCCTTGTGCTTCTCGACATCTCAGTTATACTTGCTCATTTGGTTAATTTGTTATTCTCATATGACTTGTTGTAATTTACTTATTTTTATATATATACTATATGTACATTTAAACTGGTGTGTTGCTCACTCAACATGTGTTGTTGACAAAATTCTATTTTATACGCATATGCAAGTTATCGCTTTAATTAGTTGCAAGACTTTGTGAAGATTTAGTGAAGAATTATGTTAGAAAAGATAAAATGGAGAATTAAATTTGCATTTATTGTTTGTTTAGTGAGTTGTATTTTGTATTTGATTTACTTGAAAATTGAATAAAATTAATAGATATTGAAACTTATATTGTGCATGATAGTAACCTTGAGAGCTGTGACAATCAATGTTCGCCCCGACATTTCCGCCGTAGGTTGGGGTGTGACATAAAAGGTTTATGCACACCTGCCACTCGGGCAGACAGTCACCATTAATTTTCGAGCTCGGCAGAGTAGCTCGACAGAACCGAGTTCAGAACAGAAATTCACAAATGGAAGATCTAAAACAGAATCGAAACCTGAACCAGAATGAAAACCAGAACCAAAACGAAAACCAAAACTAAGATCCACTTCCACAAAATAACGAGTTTCACCCATATAACATACCTCCACCACCGAACTTCAATAGCAAAAACAACAAAAACAACTCAGCTCAAGCTTCTAGAACCCGAAACCGAAACTGAAATCAAAACCAAAACCGAAACCTTGATCAAACTGAACCAGCAGTTCCACACAACACCCCTAACCGCAGAGTTCGGCTTAACCTGGATGATGCTATTCCTAGTATTCCGACATATGATGAACAAGAGGGGGAAGATAATAATGGGAACGAGGGCTTTAAGGTTGAAAACGAGGTAACCCGGTGGGTTAGAAGGAATCAGGCAGTTGAGCCTGAGAATGAGGGTTTTGAGATGGAAAATGAGGGAAATCAGAACTGGGATGAAGAGGTGGAAGAGCCAGTGAATCGAAGACGGGTTGAAGCGGTTAACAGAAATGGTTTGGGTCAAAACAGAGTGAATCGTGGAAAGGCCCGAAAGAGTTCGCCGTATTCAGGTTAACGGGGGCAGTTTGGTGAACCCGGGGGGGGGGGGGGGCTAAGAAGGAACTTTGTGGCCCTGGTTCCGGGTGTTAACAGTTGGTTCAGGCCAGCTATCTTAGATGGAGCATCCCCGTTGATCCCACAAGAACGAGTGCCGGGACAGAAAACTTTTAAATCCCGGCCATCATACATTAACATTGTTTTACATTTTCACGGGATGGCTTCGGAGGACCCGTATTCTCACTTGACCGATTTTTCGGCTATTTGTGGGTCGATTGGAGATAGTACGCTTGATCAGGATGAGGTCCGGTTGCGGTTATTCCAGTTTTCCCTAAAAGACAAAGCAAAACTCTGGTTTAACTCGCTACCGACGAACAGTATCAGAAATTGGGCCGAGATGCAGCAAGTGTTTCTGAACGAGTATTATTCGCAGTCGAATATGAGCGAGGCCCGCATGGAAATTCGCAATTTTTCACATTTATCGGGCGAATTATTCAATGAAGCTTTTAACAGGTATAAGGATATGATCAGAAAATGCCCACATCACCAGATTGAACTGTGGGAACTGGTAAAGTGCTTTGTTGATGATTTAACATTCGAGGACCGAAAACATTTGAAGGCCTCGTGTAATGGTCAGCTGTTGAATCAACCTGAGGAAGATGATTCGGATTTTTTGGAGTTTATGTGTGAAGATTCCAAGGCAGAAGCAGCAGCTGAAAGACGAAGACGTGGTACTTCCTCCAGGTCAGTTAAGTCAGTCACGAGTGAGTCTGAAAGAATTGCTGAGTTAGAACGTGAACTGGCTGGGTACAGAAAGGGTAAGAAGAAAGAAGTCGGGAAAGTTGGTGTTAAATTCCCAGTTTGTGAAGATTGTGGTAAGCTCGGGCATAAGGCAGAAAATTGCCCCGAGTTTTATGATGACAAGGAGGATGAACCCGAGGAAGTTAATTATGCTTACGGGGATTCCAATGGTCAAGGGTTGAATTCAAACACCTATCACCCGGGACTGAGGAATCACCCGAACTTTCTTTACGGGAACGCGTCTACACAGTTGAACCCGAACTTTCAGGGATCGAGCCTAAACAGGTCGCAGGGTAATTACCGCCAGGGCGGTTATCAGCAACAGCAAGGTTCGTATGATCAGAATTGGGAGTATAACAGAGATGGTAACGGGGTGGAAATTCATCGGGTAATAAGGACCAGCAGAGGGGGTCCTCGGTAAATGTGGATGAGTCTGTGCACTCAAAGTTGGATGCATTGATGAAGATTATGGCAGATCATAAGGCTGAAACGAAGAAACAGTTTGAGTTACATGATAAGTCAACAGAGGCAATGTCAAAGCAGATTAATCAGCTCGCAGCAGATATGGCAAAGTTGCAAAAGAGCGCAGGTCAACTCCCGAGCGATACTAAAGTCAACCCGGACCATTACAGCTCAAGCTCCAAGAAGGGAAACAATGTGCACATCAATGCTGTAAGTCTTTTACCTCATTTTGAAATTTCTGTTGTTAAAGTTGATTCACCATCTTAGTTTGTTGAGGGGGTGGTGGAAGATGTTAGTGGTGAGAGTGATTGTGTCGGTCAAAATGAATCAATTTTCCAAAATGAATCAGATGCAAAAACATATGAAATGTCTTTTTGTGAAAATTGCACATGTGAAAAATGTTTAAATGGTAAATTAACTAACATGAGAGATGAGGAGGTGGAGAATAATACCACCTCAAGTAAACTCAAAGACCCAAGAGTGCCGCTTTTATCAATTCAAATTGAAAAATTTAAAACTGATCGGGCACTTCTAGATCTTGGAGCATGTGTTAGAATGGTGCCCGGTAGTTTATATGATCAGTATGAATTTGGCCCATTGGAAAGGGTAAACACCACCATGGTGTTGGCAGACCAAACTCATACACTTCCTCGGGGCATGGTGACTAATGTAATGGTTCAGGTGGAGGAATTTTTGTACCCAGTTGACTTTCTTGTACTTGACTATGCTAAACGTGTGAATAATACACAACCACAAGTCATATTGGGTAGGCCATTCATTGCCACAGCACATGCGGTGATTAATTGTGCTAATGGGATATTGGAAATTAAGTGTGGAGATCGTGATAAACGGTTACCATTGTTTGAAAATGCTACAGTTAAACTACCCAGAGTGCTTTCATGTTCATTTTGCTGTGGTTAATCCAGGTACGTGTGTATTTTGTTGTATTTAGAACTTTGTGGATGTAGTTCACTATAAACCCTCACGAGACCTCACTCGTCCACCCGGGCTACCCGGGGGTTTAAAGGGCTTGTTGCATACGCTAAATGAAATCGCGATTCCTACGAAAGTGAGTTAGGTCTTTTAACATTTTTAACTTGTTTAACAACATTTATTATGAAATGACTTAATTCGGCTCGGTAATTGTTTTAATAAAATTAACAGAAATTCATGTTCATAACTCTTAAAAGACCTATGTCTTACACTTGTGAGAAGCTTGCTTCTACACATCTTGAGATTTTGCAGGTTCGGTTATCAGTTTTGGTAGTTGGTTGAGACGAGTATGTACGAGTGTTTACAAGAGTTCGCGAGCCGATTGTTCCATTCTATTGTCAATGATATCAGGTGATTTCAGTTTCATAATCTATTTTGTTTTAATTAGTTTCAATGTTAAAAGTGTAATTGTATAATTGTTTAGTTTAACCATCACATTTGTGCCCCGAGTTTTTAAATTGTTAAACAATCAATTTCAACCCCATCCCTCAAATGTTCATTAATTGTTTAAATATTTTAACATTGAGGAAAATGTAAACCTCAAGTGTGGGGATGAAGGAAATTTGAAAATTTTAGCCCGATAGTACCTCGAAGAGTGTTCGGAAACCAAAGTTGTTAATTGTTAATTATTGTCATTAATGCCAAGTTATAGGATCCTGGTCATGGTTGGTTTTCAGCTTCTCGATAGTCTTATTCACAAATGTTTTCAAAAAGAGAGGTTGAAAATGGGGCCGTTTAGGCGGGGATAACGAGTCAAGGGGACGAGTATACATGTTTCATATCGGCAGCCCATTATTCCAAACATATTGTGAGATGGCCCCCCTATACTTAATACCCATATTATATAATAGATATAAAACATGTCTTACACCATTGATTGAGGGAAACCGGTATGTTTTACAGAGTTAGAACTTGCTTATCACATGCTTATCGAGATCTTAATACCACCACCTGTATGGAGATTAGGACTTTAGAAAACCTTTACATACACTTTTACTCCACTAAATATATTTCCTTACCCGGCATTATCCCCCTAGGAGCCTGTTTGGACCTCATTCATGTTTATTTGCTAAACCAGACATTACACACCATTTCAGCCTTGGCCTTCATTTTATTTTAACCCTGTGTGATGAAATCCAGTTCGTTATCGAGTTGTATATAGTCAGTTGTTGAGCATAGTAAACAGTGTACGTATGTCTCGGTTGAGTTGTAAATATGTGTTTGTCAGAGTTGTATAATTATTTGATTCAGTGTATTATCTATCAGTTCAAAAAAAAGCAAAACAAAAAAAAAAACAAAAAAAACAAAACAAAAAAAAAGCACAAAAAAAATTGAAAATTCAGCAAAAAGCCAAAAAGAAAGTTAGTTCTTATTCAGTTATGTAATTAGCATTCTGTTTATTTTTGATTAGTTGTTTGTGTATTTGTAAAATAGGTTTCATTCACCTTAGTCACTAAATATGCCTATTCCGCATCCAACCTAAGCCTCAGCAAAACCTTAGTCCGAGTCTTTATGCAACCGGTGGGTAATGGGTGTAGATAAGACTGGCCTGCAAGCTTATTAAGTTGTAACTCATACTTGGTATTTGAGGGCAGAGACATATACTGGCACATCTTTTGCTAGTCCATATATTAAATCAAGAGGAGTGTTGATAGTTTGAGGGGTATGAATATGTATGCCTTAGCCAGAAACAAAGTACACTCGTCTGGGCGGCTCTATTTTTTTATAGTATCATTTAACCTTATTTGTGGGATGTCAATCTAGAAAGTGTCACTCTGGGAAACTGGGTATGACCTTAAACCTTCCTAGTATTAATGTCGATAATTCACATACCTATGATGGAGGTTAATGTTTACTTTAGAGTTTTCTTAAGGGCAAGCAAAAGATAAGTGTGGGGATGTGAAGGTCGGGTATTTTGTATATATATTAGTGTATTAATTATGTAGTTTTATTGATTATATTGTTCGAACTTTGGTACTTCATACGTGCTTTTGTATTTCAGGTCATTGATCGTTAAAGATGCTAAATGAGAGACCTGTACGAGCATGGAATGATATCTCGGAAAGACCGAAGTATTATTTGATGTCTTGGGAAGTGTTACAAGGATTCGAGAAGAGTATGGATGAGAAATCATAAGCCGATGCTAAAAGTGAACAAGATGGGTTGTCAAAATGCGACCATGAAGTAAATGAAGCATATCCTGGGCTAAAAAATGAGTTACGGGAGCCATAATATATGAATTTTGAGTTTTTCGACGAGAGGAATACAATTAGAACTTTGGTACTTCATACGTGCTTTTGTATTTCAGGTCATTGATCGCTAAAGATGCTAAATGAGAGACCTGTACGAGCATGGAATGATATATCGGGAAGACCAAAGCATTATTTGATGTCTTAGGAAGTGTTACAAGGATTCGGGAAGAGCATGGATAAGAAATCATAAGCCGATGCTAAAACTAAACAAGATGGGTTGTCAAAATGCGACCATGAAGTAAAACGAGTATATTATGGGCTAGAAAATGAGTTAAGGGAGCCATAAAATATGAATTTTGGGTTTCTCTACGAGAGGAATCCAAATATGAGGTTTTCTTAGGTCTCAATACGCGATGGCATGAGGATATGTCCATCGCGTATCGCTATGGACATAAAAAACGGGAAAAATCAGGTTTTGACCTATATCTTCTATTTGACGAACCCTCATCAGTATTGACGACCAACAGCAGCTATTAGGCGATTTTGGGTGAATTCCAGGGCTACCAATCATCTCTTGATCAATCCTTATGGCCTTCCTCATCATAATTGAAGATCTATCGATGACGATGCCCGGCTAGTCTTCTCCGAATCATACCTTGGATGCAAAGTTTGTAACAATTTCAGTTTCCTCATGTGACCAAGAACATTTATCTATAATTGTTTATGGTTAATCTATGATTATTGATGTTTAGTATTTCTGTGTGTTCGGTCGGTTTAGGTTTACGTTGGTCTGAACGATCTGTTACCAGTTGCTATAATAATTGATCATATGGTTGTTTGATTAGGCTGAATACGATAAAACATACGATTGCCCTTAACTGAGTTACACTGGCAGGGACCGTTTGATAACAAGTGTCGTATGTAAAGAAATTATTGTTGCCTAAGGTTTTGTCTAGTTGATCAGTCTGTAGTTAACCGTTAATGATTAATCTGTTAGGTTGCATGAGATTACTGTAAGTTACATACTTGAAGTCCCGGGTGTGATTTGCTTTGTTAATTAATTGAAACTCGTTTACTTATTTGTTTGCTTAATTCTCTAAATTCAACTTAATTGCTTATGTGATCAGCACTAAATCTGTTATTTCATAATATTGAAATTGTTTACACGATTACATTGACCACATACTCCTAGTGGATACGATACCTTACTTATCCTATCTATATAGTTTAACTAGGTTTTTTATTGACTCAAACGACGGTCATCAGTATGAGTTCGGGGGTTGTGACAAAGAGAGTCTTGCATATATAGGATAAGATTGAAAGGGTTATGCAAGAGGTCTAATGTATAAAAATCGAATTTGGATAAAAGGATGTAAAGCGCAAACAACAACAAACAACATGCTGACTTGCAGGGGATCGCGATATGCGACCGCATAGGGGCCTCACCCATCGCGTATCGCGATGGGTTGGGCGGCCAGACTTTTCAAACCTTGCAAATTTGGCAGATTTGGCCCCTGAAGTTGTTTTAAAGTGTTTTTAAGGACCGAAAAGGATGTTTTTGAGACCCGACAAGTATAAAACAATATCGTAACATAAAATCCATCATTTTGATTATATAAAAGGTTTCTTTTTACAAAATGGGTCGGTTTACATGATAAACGAATACAAATAGGACCCGAAATTGACGAATGTCACATAATCCATTTCATTCCCTTGTTCATTTCATTCATACTCATTCCATTCCCTCTTCATTTCATTACTTTCAACCAAACATATAAAAGTCATGTCTTTAATAGGCTTAAGATAAAAACTAAAAAGAAAACTACCTAGTACATGCACTAACCCACTAACATAAAACTAACAACCAACTAACGAAAACATAAATAATACTGAAGATGAAGGAAACATGGCTAGATGGTGGACACGCATCACTCACCTCCACTGACAACTAGGTTAACCTCTCTAGAAAAATAACTACATAGAGAATAGTTCTCCCTCATGCGTGAGAATTAATGTGTGACCATGATAACAAGATAATAGATGAGAGTAAATGAGTGAATTATTAGATGACCGTACTTGTAAGTAACCTAAGTGTTCCATACTTCCATATATAACTTAGCATTACACTAACGTGACTTGTGGTTAATGTTGTATTACGTCATTGTCGGTTAGGGTTGTCACTTTCACCCGAAACCTAACCCGAGAAAACTCGTACATGAACTGAAAAATCCGAACCCGAAAAAAGCCTAAACCGAACTCAAACTGAAGTAATTCGGGTTGATTCTCGGGTTTGATTTATAAGTTGCAGGACAAGTCGAAAAACCAGAATACACTTTTAGTTTTTTTTTTTTTTTTTTTTTTTTTAGGGTTTTGATATGTTATATAATTTACTATAAAACGATTACAATAAAGTGGCAGGCAAACGGGCAACAAGCTGCGCCGCAACCCCCTTTTGAACAGCAAAGCCAATCCTGCTAAAAACGAAGCTTTTGAAATGAAATATATTTTTAAATATAATAGGCTAAAGTATCAGAATTTATAATCTGACCCTAATCGACTATTGCCATTCCAACTCTTGTGGATCAATTGTTTATTGTGTATTTATGTTTTCTGTTTAACAATAATAGCAACCGTAATCGAACAATTAAATCACGTCCGACTGAAATGATTATGGTTCGAGTTAGTTTTATCTTCTTTTAAATTGTTTTATCAAATTATGTTGGTTTATTATTTGATTATTTGCGTTACAAGTAAAGCAGAATATGTTGTTTTAATTTTAGCATTGTAGGTTTTTTATTTTTTGTTTTGATTTCTAGATATGCGAAACCCAATTAACTCAAGCCGAAAAATCCCGAACACGGAAAATCTTTCTGAGAGATTTGGGTCGGGCTTCAGGTCAAATATAAAACTTTGAAACCCGAAGAACAACCTTGTTATTTTGTTAACTATGAAATTGAAAAGCAAAAACTTGTGGGCATATTGTGAATCCAAACACGTGTTTGCTAAAAATGTAAAAACCTAAAACTTAAAAGTCAAAATACAAAACCCCAACGACACTATTCCTATTTAACCAAAACCACCAAAGGGTTCGCTTGTTCATCTGTGCCGCCACCTGACTGACCTATCACCAATGGGCAAATCAGGCAATAAGACGCCTGTGAAGTCATCTTTATTCGAAAAACTGCTACGCCGCCGTGTCCATGAAACCTACGGCAGCTCCACGCCGTCCATCACCGACGTCATCGACGGCCTCCGGTCCAAATACCCAGAGTACGGCCGCCACAAACCCCAATTGTTCACCAGAATGGTCAAACAAAACCTAGACTCGGTCAACTACAACAACAAAAGTAGTAGTAATAAAAAATCATTCAGTTTTGATGATGACGATGACATGACGTCATCCCCGGCGAGTAAGAAAATGAAGAGAGTTGATAGTAGAGAAGAGAGGTTGCTCCAATTGGAGACGGAACACGTGGCAAGGAGACGAGTTGAGGCGAAATCGGAGTCCGAGGAGTCGGAGTCTGAGGACGAAGAAGAAGATGATGATGATATAAGTGCGGTGTCGACGTCGGAGGATGACGTGTACAGTTTGAAATTTGAGCCGGAGTTTGATCTAACGAAGTCGATGCTTCGTAACAAGTACACGAAATCGGCAAAAAATGTAGAGTTGGAGGTGGTTACTAATAGTAATAATAAGGAAACGAAAAAGTTAGATATGTTGAAGGAAGCGAAAACGGTTAAATCACGAGCGGTGAAAGTTAAGGCTAGAGGACATAAATCGAGCGATGATTCGAACGGATTGAGTGTTGATGATCATGATGTTGATAATGGTGGTGGTGATGTGAATGGGAAAGATGATGGACCGATGTTTAAGGACCTCGGTGGAATGGATGCGGTGTTGGATGAGTTAAAGATGGAGGTGATTGTTCCTTTGTATCATCCCGAGTTGCCTCGTAGGCTTGGGGTGAGACCGATGTCTGGTATTTTGTTGCATGGGCCGCCGGGGTGTGGCAAGACGAAACTAGCTCATGCGATTGCGAATGAGACTGGGTGTCCGTTTTATAAGATATCGGCTACTGAGTTGGTCTCTGGTATATCAGGTAACGTTTGCTTTTTTGACTTGAATTCTTATATATACCTTAGCATTACATATAAAAATAATATTTAGTTTATGATCATGTGTTTGAAAGTCCTAATTGCTATAGTTAGCGATGCCAAACCTGAAACATTTAGGGCAGAAATTCGGATAAGAGACTGTACGGGATTAGTTTTAAAAAATAATCTATATACTGTAATGAATATATTATATATATACCCCTACAAACTTGATAAATTTCGTATATACTCAACTAAAACTAAAAATATCATACGTACACAACTTTTCATGATTATTTTACTTAATGATCATTCTACTCCTTTCCATTGTGTTTGTTTAATTATTAGTTTTATTTGCATTTTGATTGACATCGTCGATAAGGGAGCGAACCGAACTGTCGTCTCTTCTGTCAGATAATCGAACTCGAATGTATGTATGCTATGGAAAAAAGCAAGAAAGTTAAGTATAATATTATGAGAAAACTATTGTTGATGTGTAAAAGTATATAAGTTTGAAGTTAAAAAATGGTTAAAAAGAATTAAAGTTAAAAATGGGCAAATAGAAGCTACAAATGGGCATATATGAAAATTTTAAAATTTTAGAAAAATAAGGGTATCGTTTATTAAATTGTTTTTGATGAATTGGGTATATTTGGTATCCTAACTATTTTGTAAGGGCGTATATGAAATATGATATATTTAGTTAGGCACGGCTATATAGTATATATGATATTCCAAGTTTGTAGGGGTACATGAAATTGCCACTTCTATAATTCTTTTGCATCAATAGCTTTAAGTGACATACCATCTTAACGTATCAGGTGCATCAGAAGAGAATATAAGAGAATTGTTTTCCAAAGCATATAGAACTGCACCATCTATAGTTTTCATTGACGAGATTGATGCAATTGCTTCAAAACGAGAAAACCTTCAACGTGAGATGGAGAGACGTATCGTGACACAATTGATGACATGTATGGATGAATCTCACAGGGTCGCTAAACCAGACGAGAATTCCAAAAGCACAGAGCTGCCAAGTGACAAACCGGGTTATGTTTTAGTGATTGGTGCTACTAATAGACCTGATGCCGTTGACCCAGCATTAAGAAGGCCAGGACGTTTTGACCGTGAGATATCATTAGGTGTCCCTGATGAAAATGCTAGAATAAAGATTCTTTCTGTGCTTACACGGAATTTGAAACTTGAAGGCGCGTTTGATCTGGTTAAAATTTCAAGGTCAACTCCTGGTTTTGTTGGAGCGGATTTAGCGGCTTTGGTGAATAAAGCTGGTAATCTTGCTATGAAGAGAATTATTGATTTAAGAAAGATGGTACTTTCTATAGAAAGTACAGATAGTGAGCAAAATGAAGACTGGTGGAAGAAGGAATGGACTCCTGAAGAAATGGATAAATTAAGCATCACAATGTCTGACTTTGAGGTATTAAGAGATAGTTTGTTGTTTACTTATCAAATTTGTTTGATTGTTGATGTTGACTTTGTTGACTTTTTGTTAAATTATATACAGGTGGCGGCAAAATTGGTTCAACCGTCTTCTAGAAGAGAAGGATTTTCGAGTGTTCCAAATGTCAATTGGGGAGATGTTGGTGGTCTTGATTTGTTGAGAAGGGAGTTTGATCGTTACATAGTTAGACGTATAAAATATCCCGACGAGTATGAGGTAATTAGTTTAATATATAACGGTATTGCTGATTTTAATAAGGGATTTTTTCATACTTGATTTCTATTTTTTTTAGGAATATGGAGTTGATTTGGAGACTGGGTTTTTGCTTTATGGACCTCCTGGTTGTGGGAAAACATTGATTGCCAAAGCTGTTGCTAATGAAGCAGGAGCAAATTTCATACACATTAAGGTCTGTTTCTGATTTTCCTTTTCTCAACATATTATCTATGAGTTTAACCGTGTCGTGTGAGCCAAATACGAGCTCGGCTTGTTATGAACTATATATATAAAGCTCGAGCTTGGCGCTTGAGTTACTTTTTAAGCTTGGCTCGATTTTTCACTTGTTAATTTTGTTTATATAACACAATATTTATATTGTAGTTATTTTCATCACAATTATATACATAGTAATCTTGTTATGTTGTATATATCTATCATGTTAAACACCAATTATGGTATTTTTATATATAATAATAGGCCCGTTTAGGCTCGCAAGCATAGTCAACCTCTGTATATGAAGCTTGAACTTGGGCTCGTTTATTAAAAATGGTCTTCAGTTTAGGCTCGGGTTCATTTAAGCTTGGCTTGATTTGATTTCTTAGCAAGCTGATTTGTAGTAACTCCACGATTGGCTTTATGATTACACCTGTTGATATTTTAATTCATCTAATGTTTTATATCCTAAAATTTATGATATTCTATTATTGTGAAGGGTCCGGAGCTTCTTAACAAATATGTTGGCGAGAGTGAGTTGGCAGTACGGACTATATTTAGTCGTGCAAGGACATGTTCACCATGCATATTATTCTTCGATGAGGTTTTTGTTCTCTCTAGAATTTTTTTTATAAATGTCATTACTCATTATCGTAATCTCACTATATGGTGTTTATGCATATGCTTAGTTTAGGAGCAGTTTAATATATATCTGAAACTCGCATAACACTGTTACCCAACAAAAAAATAATATAATGAACCCATTATATTCACCCATTTTATTAATTTCAGTTTATAGTATGACCACTATAATCTTCTATTTCTTTTTATAATCCAACTCTCAATCCTAATGTATGATTTAAGGAAAGATATAAATGTCACAAATTTGAAAATGGGTATATATGATATTATATTAAGTTTTGAAGGGATATATGAAATTATTTTTTTCTCTCTAATTTATTACTAAACTCATGATAGAAGTTGTAATGGTTGATTTAAGCTTGATTCCAACCCCTTTTGGATTAATTCTTTAGGTTGATGCTCTGACAACAAAGCGTGGAAAAGAAGGGGGGTGGGTTGTTGAGCGGCTTCTAAACCAGGTAAGATTCTTATATTTTCATCGTGCATAACATTTTCAAAGTTTTTATGCTCATAATCTTGTCATATCCAAGGTATGAAATTTATTTATATTTTTACAGCTATTGATAGAGCTAGACGGTGCTGATCAACGCAAGGGCGTTTACATTATTGGTGCTACCAATAGGTACCAAGAACACACCCTCTTTTGGTTCAAAAGTCTACTTATTCATGACAAATAGTTTCTAGTTACTTATCTTGTTCCATTGTTATTTTAGGCCAGAGGTGATGGACCGAGCAGTGTTACGACCTGGAAGGTTTGGGAAACTTATGTATGTTCCTCTACCAAATCAAGACGAGCGAGGGTTGATTCTGAAAGCTCTTTCTAGGAGTAAACCGTTAGATGCTGATGTGGACTTGATTGCTATTGCACGGAGTGAGGCTTGTGCAAATCTAAGTGGAGCCGATCTTTCTGCATTGGTCTGTGACCTTTTTTACTCGCCAACCAGCCAATACAGTTTGTCTCATTTGTTTAACCTGTTTGTTCATATTTTAGATGAATGAAGCTGCCATGGTTGCTGTTGAAGAAAAATTTAGTAAAATTGAAGCTGCTGCACGTGAGGGGACATCAGAAAGCTGTCTTGGTGGCATGCCACATACTATTAAAGCTGTCCATTTTGAGCAAGCATTGGGAAAAATCACACCTTCCGTATCTGATAAGGTATAAACTTGCTCTTTTTTTGTGTTCATAAACAATTTAGGGTTGTTTTTGTAAACCATTCAAACCGATCGAACCACCTAAACCAGCACAAATTTGCCTTTTTGTTTCGTTGAGATTAATGCAGTTTGGTAGTTTACGGGCCATGCTTTTGGAATCTGGAACGGGTCTTTTAGCCTTTATTATTCATTCGTTTTTAAAAAATTTAAGTTTTGGAATATGTGATTATGTATATGAATACAAAAAAAATAACCAAGCATTTAAAGAATGTCTGTTTGATTTGTTATTTTTGAAATCGCTGAAAGGGGTTTGACCCACATTTTTTGTCGAAACCGAACAGTTAACACCCCTAATTTCGTCACTGTCTTTATAAATCTATCATTGCTCAGAGCATAGTTGACAACATACAAACTCATAGTGCTATAATGACTCGTATATCCAAAAGTAGAAGTTGTGTTTGATCTCAATTTGCAGTAGACATTAGTGGTTGTAATAATGTGCGTTTTCTGTATTCTTGCAGCAAAAACAATATTATCAAGTACTGTCAGGGAGCTTCAAAGCATCATGAATGTGGAGTATGGTTTGTTGCACGTCGTTCGTTTATATGAAGGTACCATTGACATACATACTTCTAGTTCGACACTTGTTTCGTTTCAGAACGAGTTGCATCTACCTTGACGACGTTAAAGGGCGGTGTCCATTTTTGTTTTTCAAAATATAGCATTTAAATCATTATAATGTATGGGTACAAGATTGATAGTAGGCTAGAACAGAGACCGGAAATATGCTGATTTGAGTAATACATCGAGTTTGAGTTTGTTTTGGGTGTCAATTCAGAAGTTAATTTGTTTATCGGTTAATCCATGTATCTACTGGTTGATATACTTCTGAAGTTCGGATCCTCAGCAATCAAATTCAAGAAACAACTTGTTAAACAAGTTTACAAGGTGATAATAACTTAATCGTTTAGATATATGGGTTAAATGAAACGTGTCAGGCTACTTGATTTTCTGTATGCCCGGACTAGAGTCGAACAAAGCTAGACAGATCTTGGCACAATTATGTATTTATGTAGCAAACTTGTATAAGAACGGTATCTATGTTATGTGCCTGAAGCGATTCGGGTTGTAAAACAATCCGTTTGGTCAACTTTGGTCAAAATTGTTTGAGAAAAAACTGGTTCGGGTCATAAGCCGTTTTTGGTGTAAAATACTCTTTAACCCTATACAAATTAGATTAGATCAGTTTCAAACCAGTTCGGGTATACAAACTGGAAGTTTGGTCGGTTCAAAATTGATTTCAGGAAAATTGGGTCGGGTTATGAATCGGTTTCGGGTAGAGGTGCACAAACCATGTATTTTCAGGAACCGGGTTCCAGGTATAGTCAACAAAAGTCAAAACCGGGGTCTGGGTATAGTCGGGTATTTGACCGGGTTTCAGGTAGGGTAGAGTAGGGTTGGGTTGGGTTTTGACCGGGTATTTCCGGGTCGGTTCGGGTACAGTTTCGGGAAGAACCTGAAGTCGGGTCCGTACCCACGGGTAGGGTCAGGTCCGGTTCCGGGTAGGAACCGCCGGGTCAGGTCCGGAACCGGTTTTTTTGTACGCCTCTAGTTTCAGGTGATGGGAGGGAAACTGGTAAATAAACTGGTGGTTTGAGTCGGATTGGAATTGATTTGGATCTAACCGGTTTTAGAAGTGGGCATTCCGGTGGTTTGAGCCGGATTGGAATCGATTTGTATTTAACTGGTTTTAGAAGTGGGCATTGGCCCAGGTTGTTTCCAAACTGGTTTTTTTTACACCTACTCTTTCATAGCAGACAAAGCCATTGAATCTCAGTTTCTGTATATGTAATCGTTCTTCAAATCTTTGATCAATGCAATAGAGAAAACCAACTAGGCCAAGTGATCATTTTCTTAATATTACTGTAATATCTAAAGTTTGCTACTGATTTTAGTTGATCAAATTAATTGTAATATGAACCTAATAAGTTGGTGCGGGGTAGACACCTTTTGATCTTACGCCTCTTGTCAGAGTCCAAGGGCTAGAGCCCTTGGTTGGGGTCGACCAGGTCAGCTTGGAAAATTTTTATCTGTGACATATATTACTTTGTAAAAACCCATTAGAAATTTAATTTTATTAAACTTCATTTTTTTCAGTTACAAAATAGGAGCGTCATTTTGAATTTTAAATTGATGATAACTGCAAAAGGTAGTTGTCTTTGTTGGTTGATCAAACGTTTCATTTGCTGGTTCATCAAAATCTCTGATAATATCCTATCCTTCATACTTGATTCTTCCTCTAAATTCTGAGTTTTATCCGATCAATTCCTTTGTGAACCTTAAATATTTTGATCTAAAAGTGTGATCACGACTCTCAGAAGTTCAAGATACCCATTTTGATGCAATATCCCCCAACAAAATTTAAAATTTATATAAATGAATGTAATATGAATTTGATGATAAAACCCTTGGTTGATAAATTATCTAAAAAGAAATTGGTCTAGGTGGAAGTTAGTACTGAGTCTACTCATCTCGTTATATTTCTGTTAGAGTTGAAAGCTGAGCTCAAACTTACCATAACCCGTTTAAGAAAAAAATGCAATAGAAAAAACTAAGTGGTTCAAGAAGCATGACATATAACATCATTACTAATTCCTTTCATATAAAACTCAAGTGGAATTTTAATATTAAGCAACTTATTAATACGATTAAGTCCATTTAAAGTAAACAAATGATTTCAGCCAAAATCATACCCAATATTACAATCAAAATCTACTTATGTATGTGTTTGAACTTTGAATCACCAAATGGGCCGAAAATTCGTATTTGAAGTTGGGTTTAGTTATAATGGTTGGGTTTCTAATGTGGGTTTTATTAGATATTTAGGACTTAAGTGGGCTTTTTTACTTCACCATGCCAGTTGGCTTGAGCTAAATTAGTTGAGTTTTTTTAAGTTAGTAAACAGTAAACACCACCCCCCTGCGGAAATTTATATAATTACAATTTTGGGAGATTTGTTGCATCAAAAGTTGTACCATGAGTTTCATGAGCTGTACCGACTTCCACATGTGCATTACCGCTTGACAATGCCACACCATCATCAAGAAAAAGCGAAACAGAGGGAGAAAACGTGAATGAGGCGTGAAGAGAAAGGACGACGAAAGAGAGAACCAATGAGCGACAATCACTTCCTTCCCGATCTCAGTCATCGTGTGACCATCCGTTTCTAGGGTTTGGTCTCTCATGCTTAGATCTCTTGAACCTAAATTATTCAATTAACTTTGCATGTGTAATTCCCTGACTATTAAGGTATGGATTTCGCGTAATTGCTCGGTTCTTATAATAAATTTAGTTGTGTTTGTCAAATGAAATTAAACCTTTTTTTACTAACGTGTTCCTAATTTGTTAAAGGTTATAAACTAGTCTGAACTCTGTGTTCTTCCATAGCTGTTCTATAGATTTTTTTTTTTTTTTTTTCAGTTTCATGAAGCCCATCTTTTAGTTTTGGTCTCGAGTTGCACAAAACTCTCAAGTGTCCCATGATTTATGAGAATTATCATTGATATTTCTTTTTATATTCTCCCACTCATTACTACGTCAAAGTGTATATAATTTCTTTATTAATCAACTCAAAATGTAAACTTTTGAAGTTAAAGTTTTGTCAACCAATGTTTTCTCATAACTTCTCTTATCATATCCAAATTATTGTATGCTATACATAATTCAGATCAAATTATTTTTAACCAGTTACCTACCAATTATTACTAATTCACTGTTGTAGAAATGTCTTGAGTTTCATTATAACATATTAAAAATGACAAATATAATTTTTAAGATAGTTATTGAAATGACCAATTATACATAATTAGATATATTATTATAACTCCGAATTGCAAAGTCGAGTTCACATACTAAAATATGTATGGAAAAAAGTTAAATGTTACTTCTATTGTTTGTTAATTTTTACCATACAATAATGCACAAATAGAATGTAGACTTAAAAGAAGACTAGAAGTTTTATTGGTTACTTCGTTTGACACAGCCACACAGGTGTTACTGACATGCACTTCTAAACATTCACCATAAATGATAAATAACAGATCTAGGACCAAAGACGCCAAAGATGCATGCAAATGTCCCGCCGCAACGTTGCGGGTCAGCCTACTGGTTTGGCAATGGTTATTGGGCATTAAGAAATTTGATGAATAAGGGGAAACTGATCTCAAATTTTGGCGATGATATTTGTTTGAAGATAGCCATCATGTAGGTTTTCCCTGCAAAATGTGAATTTCTGACATGACACAACCTAAAATAAAACTTACCTTTTTAGCATTAGTATTTGGTAGGTGTATATTAGGTAATAGGTAATATGTGTTTTCTTGACTTGAATATGTAAGGCAATCAGATATTATCTCTGTTTTCATTCTTTTTTCATGCTTTTGCTGTGCCTACAAGAGAGATTGGGTTTAAGGTTGGGTTTACATATAAGCTAAGGATAGGCCTTTCCTCTTAGTTTATTGATTAGTGGGGGCATAAAAGAAACACGTCAAAATAATTCAAAAATTACATATAATTATAACCATAACAATAAAATAAAATAAAAAACTACTCTATGTTGTAAGAGCATCTCCGATGCAAAACATACTAACTCCCTTACATATTCACCTCACCATCCCACATTAACATTAGATTTCAATGTTTCCTAAAAATCATAACTTTTTTCAAAACACCAAACCTACTTTTATATTTATCTATAATATATATAAACGAAGACATAAAAATCATACGTGCCGCGATGTGGTCACTGTTTTGGACAAAAATCAGCTAAGGATCAAGTATCAAAATATGTTATGTGAGGTAAGGTACCAATTCAATAATAACGAGTATATAAGCGTGATATTGATGAACACGATGATTTGATCACGAGGGAAAAAACCCTTAACCAAGATAGTGTTGGGACTTATATTTTAGACCGATGCATCGAATTAATTTGTGGGTGAAAAATATATTGTTGGTCTCAACCAAGGGTGGATGGCTTGAAGACCAAGTCATGCTAGACTAGTATAAATAGATGTTTTTATTCATTTGTCTAGTATGAGTGACTGTATTGTGTATGTGTGAGATTTAGGGTTTTATCCCTTTGAGAGAGTCTTCGCCTTCAGGATGAGCTCTCCTGGAGGCGGCTGATATTTCTTAATCGATTGTATGTATGAGTGTTTCATCTTTATGAGAATCATTCTACTAATATTATCATACTACCATTTCTATCTTTTGTGTTTTGATTACAATTGTTCATCCTACTTTATTGTTGATTGTTAATCAAATCAGGCTCTCTCCAATACACCTCATCCGTCCAAACATCTTTCAAGAGTGAATACGAGTGAGATTCGATCCTAACCCTAGACCCGAGCTCCACACCGTAGTTTAAGACCGATTATTCACGCTTTCGCGCCGGGGCTCGGACCTGTCAATTGGTATCAGAGCATGGGTTACTGAATCGTTCAGACTAACCGCTGAACAGATTCAGTTCGCTTTTGAATCCACTATGAACGTTAAACGATGAAGTTCGTTGAAATTGTTTTTGGGGGTTTTGAAATTATTTGATGATTCGGAGAAAAGTATATGGATTGATGTTTGGGTTGATGACTCGTTTGGAGATCCAACATCAATTTCATGCTTATTTGGTCAGAACGGTCCAGATCTGATGTAACAGTGTTATTTGGCTCGTTTTGGGGCAACACTGTTCATCTGATTATTTCTAGATCTGAAAAGGTTGATTATGATATGAAGATAGGTTTCTTTGATTTCGAGATGACTTGGATGGTGCTACAATGATTTATTTCAGATGCCGAAACTTGATTTTGGATTTGAAAAATTAGGGTTTTGTGTGCTCGTGCTGCACAAACAGTAGATGTTTGTTGAAAAATATTGCCGATGGTACAAACTGATAAGGAGAATGTACAAGTCAAGAATGAACAGGTACTAAAGGCAATTTCATCATTGTTTGTTGCAGCAGATGCAAAGTGAATATTCGAGCATGTTCTACAAGGGCAAATCAGTGACTGATGACGCAGAAATGAAGTTTTGATGTCTCGAGCACACTATGAACAAATAAGATTGGACCCGAGTATGAAAAATGACTAAGTGTTGCTTCGAGCACAGGAGGTGTTTTGCCCAAGCACATCTTTGTTTGGCTCAAGCACAGGTTATTTCGAGCACATCTTATATCGAGCACATCAAATTCGAGCACACTTTGTGAAATCCAGAGCATGTCCTTTGTCTTCTCAAGAAAACTATCATCTTTAAGTCTCGAGCAACCTTTGTTATTTATTCGAGCAGACTCTTTTTTGAGCATACTTTGTTTTGTCTTGAACAATTATGCTTGTGAAGAGAAAACTCAAGTTTGTGTCGAACACACCCTTGCTCCCGAGCACACTTTTTCTCCCGAGCATGTTTGGTGGAAAATGAAAAAGCACTAAGTAATCTGAGCACACTTTTGTTTCCGAGCACTAAGTAATCCGAGCACACTTGTACTTCCGAGCACACTTTGTGCTAGTTGAAAATTGAAAAATCACAAGTGTTTTGATTTCCGGGTACACTTTGTGCTAGGAAAGTGCTCCCGGGTAAACTTTGTTCTAGTGCTAAAATTGAAAAAATCACAAGTGTTTTGTCAACCGGGTACACTTTGTGCTAGGAAAGTTACTCCGAGTACACTTTGTGCTAGGAAAGTTATTCCGAGTACACTTTGTGCTAGGAAAGTGATCCCAAGCACACTTTGTGCTAGGAAACAGAGTTTGTGAAATATTTCAAAGTTTTGAAGAAACTTTTGAGATTTTTGGTACCGTTGACAGTTTGACCAAGCTGTTCTCTACGGAAGATGTATACTAGGGGTATTTTGGTAATTATTCTCCAATCATCAACAAGCTTATGGAATTCAAACCTCATCCAATTTCACGACTTCATCAAAAGCTTTACAAGAACAAGTGTTAACCAAGCTTAAGATTTAATCACTTTTAGTGTCAACCAACTTTTGAATATGTTTATCTGAGATTTTCACAATCTTGATGAGGATGATCAAGATTGTTTCACCCACACTTTATTTGAAGACACATTTATTAAATACAATTGCAACGAAATTGGGGGAGTAAAAATCTTTGAATTTCATTGCAAATGGCATGTTTCAAATCAAGTAAAAGACTCGAGTTAAGGAAAAGTTGATCAAGATTAATAATCCAAGGTTTTTCAAAGATGTTTCATCGTTTGTCAGTTTTCAGATTTCCTAGTACGGATGAGAAGATAGAGTCATCTCAAGCAACAATGTTGAAAGGATGATCAGTAGAGTTCAACCTCCTATGAAATAGTCACTTGAACAGTCAAGAACGGGTTATGGTTGAACTTGAATGCTATCTTAATTCAGGGAGTGGTTTGAAGATAATTACAAGGGAAGAAACAGATTTGAAGAATGGAAGATTATTTGATGATCACAATGAGTTTATTTCTTTTTGTGATAACCTTGTTACTTGAAGTTGATATTTGAAGTTCAAAGCCTCGTTCATATGCCCATACAACTATATCCAAAAGTGGTATAAGAGTGATGATTCGAAATGAACAATGGGAGAAGCTTAACGTGAGGGGGAGAATTTCAATGAAAGACAATGAGTTATGAGGTGATCATGGAAGAAATTCGATGGCATCGGTCTAAGGGGGAGATTTTTGGAACTTATATTTTAGACCGATGCATTGAATTAATTTGTTGGTGAAAAATATATTGTTGGTCTCAACCAAGGGTGGATGGCTTGAAGACCAAGTCATGCTAAACTAGTATAAATAGATGTTTTTATTCATTTGTCTAATATGCGTGACTGTATTGTGTATGTGTGAGATTTAGGGTTTTATCCCTTTGAGAGAGTCTCTGCCTCCAGGATGAGCTCTCCTGGTGGCGGCTGATATTTCTTAATCGATTGTATGTATGAATGTATGTATGAGTGTTTCATCTCATTCGGCTAATATTTCATACTACCATTTCTATCTTTTGTGTTTTGATTACAATTGTTCATCCTACTTTATTGTTGATTGTTAATCAAATCAGACTCTCTCCAATACACCTCATCCGTCCAAACATCATTCAAGAGTGAATACGAGTGAGATTCGATCCTAACCCTAGACCCGAGCTCCACCGTTGCTTAATAACGATTATTCACGCTTCTGCACCGGGGCTCGGACCTGTCAGATAGTCTTACCTCGGTCAAAACTTATCAAGGTAATCGTTGGTAAAATAGCTCCGGTCAATGATTAATAATATAATCTTTGGTCGAAGTACTTTAGTCAATGATCAACAAGGTAACCTTTGGTCGATGAGTATATGGTTATCTCGGTTTCCGGCACAAAAAACCCCCGGACGGTGAAAACTATCACCGTCGAGTTTATTAATAAATAAAAAGTGATTACAAGTGTTTGTGGAGTATATGATCGAGATTACAATGAAAGCTAGTGTTTAGAGAGAGTATTTGCTTCTGCTCTAGTGTGTGTGTGTAAGTACATGTGTGTCTTTTCCTATCGATCATACTCAAATATATAAGGAAAAAGTAATTAACAAACTTAACGACTTCATCCTATAAATCCGCTAGTCTTCCATTCTTCACCAACGTGCTCTTTGACCACGTGCTGATAGCCACTCACTAGCGAATAAAGCGGTAGACCAGGTCTAGATACCGTTGTTGTTATTTAAACGTCAATCTTCTAGAGAGTTCGTCCATAATCAGCTATGTTGAATTAGGATCCTAGATCCATGTTCCAGCTACAAGATGTCCCATGAGGATAATTGATGCAAGTTCGTCTTGAAGTCGATATACCTATCTAACACATCATCATATTTAACGCAGTTATTAGTAAACAAACAATTCTGAGGATCGTCGATCCTTTATATCTTGATATATATTTTAGGGATAAACTATCCATAAGACAGTCAAGGATAAAGGATCCTCAGTATAAAAATCGTGGCCTAACAATTGCTCCCAAAATGGCGGGTGACAGCGGAGCACAGCTGTCATTTTGAAATTCAAAATCCTGCAAAATAGTAGATGATTAGACGTGTGCCAGGCGATTGATATTCACAAACCATAATTACAAGCCGCCTATATATGTGGTAATTATAATCCTTTTATAATCACACATCTAAGCGCCTCCCAGGTATCTTTTTTATTCATCTTTAACTGATATGTCGACTGTTTCCACATCCCTTCCTCCTCTTTTTTCCTTCATGATGAACTTTATTCGCAAAACATCCTTCAATCACCTTCTTCCGAAGTCTGTAAATTCACAAACTCGGAAATTGATGAAATTCGTTCCAATCAACACGGTTTTCCTACCTTTCGATTCCACAGCTCGTAGTGACAGCATCTCGAAAACCTGGGTTTGCTTTCCGGCCCAACCGTTTCTCATAGGTTATAAGTATCCATTCCCCAACTTTACTCAAAGGTTCTTCAACTTAGCGGGAATTTTTATATTCAGACCATGCCAATGTTGTGGAGAGTCCTTCATACCATAGAAAGGATTACAGTGGAGGAAGGAATCGAGTTTGGCTTAGCGGAATTAGCATACCTGTACAACCTTGTTACCCATGGTTCCAAACGTTTCGTCTTTAAATCGAAACCTAATCAAGAGAACCCCATTTTTAAAGTCACCCTTAAGAGTACCCTCTGGAAAAATCAATTTTTCTTCGTAAGAAGAGACTCTATTCCGGGTGGAACTAATCTTCCCAAAAAGTGGATACCAAAGGGTAGGATCCAGGATCCTTAGATAACATAAATAGGATACTTTATTATTTCTCTAACCACTTCTATTATTTGTGTAGTTGAAAACTTCGATCTGCTGACCGATCTTCCAGGAGTTGAAGACAGAGTAAGGAGGTTTTTGTCATTGGATCCTGCAATCAGAACTTTTCAGGCAAAGTCTGTTGAAGGCTTTCAAAGACCAAGGCCAGAATCAATCATGTCAAGTAAGAATAATAATTTTCAGTAAAAAGCATTAGAAGTTGAAAACTTATCTGCTATATGCTATTTATAGGTGCCCCAAAACCAGGAAAGTCTTCTTCCAAATTCTCCCTAAAGGATATCGACTGCATGCTTAGCAAGAAAAAGACTTTGAACTCGACTCCAACATCCGATCCTCGTCCAATCACAACCCGAAAAAAGTCTGGGTCTAAGAGAAAGAAAAGCTCAGACATAGAGAACCCCTTTGATGCCGAAAAGTAGATCCTGGACATGCTTTCTTTTGTAACGATCCTTTATCTTCACCAATTTCCATTATCTCGAACATTTTCCTTGGCTTATTCTACTTTTATTCATAGGCCATTGATTCTGCCCAACATTATTATGAGAGGACTGTTGCAGAACATGATAAGACCCTCGCCATGCTGAGATCAACAGCTGCTGCTAATGAGAAGGCCCTCGCTAAGATGACCAAAGAGAAAAGAGAAATAGAGGCGCATGCTGCTGCCCTGGCCGTTCAGATGCAGGATGAAATCAATCGGGTAGCCGAAGAGGCGAAGGTATGGGCAGCTAAGTCTATCTTAGAGGCTAGAATCAAGTTATTTACTGAAGCCAATGATCCATCCTTTGATAAGTATTCATGGGAAATCAAAGAATGGAAGCAGGCCTTTATTGACTTAGGTGGAGGCGAGGAGGAAATTGAGGTTGTGATGGTTGATGTGGGCGAAGCAGGAACTAGCGGGGTGAAGGGTTTGGATGGAACTGAAGGTAGAAACAAGGCAACGATGGGCGATGAAGGATACAAAAGATAAGGCTCGAGCCCATTTTTTTTAAATTGGTGTTGATGTTTTTATGAAAAATTTCTATGGTCTGTAATAAACAATAGTATTTAGGGTAAAGGATCTATGATCCTTAAGACAATCTGCGGGGGTGACAAAGGTGGAGGGATCCTCTGTTTGTGGGGATGAAGCCTTTGTTGCCCCTGTTTTTAATTTCCCTGCACTTTATGAACTATTAGTAACTTTCACTTAACCCGGATGGATGGTCCATCTTTTCGTATGGCGAAGTCCGGGTTAAGGATTTTGGATAAGTCCTTGGGGCTTATTTTAATTAATATATAAATCTTTTTACTATTTACTTGTCATTATTTTCAAAAACTTGTTAAATATAAGTTTGGCGTTGTTAATAGTTTGACAAATAATTTTGAGTAAAATATTTTTTTTTTTATTTTTATTATTTTTTTTAGGATAAAAGATCCTTAAAAATTGTCTAGAATAGAATATCCTTAAATCATAGATTTTAGGATAAAACATCTTTAAAGAAAATTTTAGGATAAAGCATCCTGAAAATAGCTAAAGACTTTAGTAATCAAATAACCTCTTAAAAGATTAGCCTTTCTAACCAGAATATCCAAAATTATTGCAATAAATATCAAACTTAAGTTAATCAATAAAGATCATACTAGAAGGTCTAGATAGACCTAGGTTACTAGAAGTATTGAACTCTTAATGTTCCCTACTAGAGTAGCTTTAGGATCCGGGATCCTTAGTTTCTTGATCTTTAATAATAACTTAGAAAGTTCACTGCAAATAATTCATATTATTAACTGGGATCAACCCATTAGACTGGGGACAAGCCCAACAAATATTCTGGGGACAAGCCCGTGCAATTGGGGACAAGACCGTGTAATCTTGGGACAAGCCCGTGCAACTAGGGATAAGCCCAACATACTTGGGACAAGCCCATAAAATAATCTGGGGACAAGCCCAATAAACTGGGGACAAGCGCAAACTGGGGACTGGCCCAAAGATACAGATGTTAACTGAGGTCTCGTCCGAATCGTGATTTAGCCCAAACGTGAGATAACGTGAAAACATTATAAACCGGAGGTATGGTACGTCTATCATAATTCGTAGGATCCTCCATATAGCCGGAGACAACGAAATTGTCAGCCACTAAGCGTGTACTGGTCCCGCTACCCCGAACTATATGTTGGATAGCGTGCGCAACTGGCGATCGTGAGAAATGTGAAAACCTTTAAACCTTAGGGGATATGACCATCGGGGGTCATATCCAAACGTGGGCAAGGTCAAGGGAAATAGTAAAGTACCTTAAACACAAATGAGAGGTGGCCAACCTCTTGAACATCAAATGAATCACTACAATCATGCATGGTTACTCAAAACTTGGAAAAGATAAAGTATTAAGAATATATTATCCTTAAATTATAATAATTCAAAAGAAATAATAGATCAGAAAGATGTTACTGATTTAAGGATCCTAGATCATTTTCTGGATAATATATCCTCTCAGGATAGTGGATCCCGATCAGAAAAAATATTTCTTGAGGTGGATGGCATTCCATGCTCTTGGTAACCTATTGCCTTCCATTGTGAGCAAATGATATGCCCCCTTTCCTGCTTCTGACTTAATTTGATAAGGTCCTTCCCATTTGGGCACTAGCTTTCCATCAGCCGGATTTGTTGTGTTTTGGAAGGCTTTCCTCAATAGTAGATCTCCTTCTTGAAATCTCCTGATTATGATATTTTTGTTATATGCCCCAGCTACCCTTTGTTGATAAGCTGCCATTCTAATTTTTGCTAGATCTCTGAGTTCTTCTATAGTATCCAAGTCTTCAAGAAGGATTTCTTTATTGGCTTCAGGATCACAGATGCTGGTTCTCGCAGTAGGAACCACCATTTCTGTGGGAATCACTGCTTCTGATCCAAACACCAAGGAGAAGGGTGTGTGGCCTGTCGCATTTTTGGGTGTAGTTCTGTCCGCCCAGAGAACATAAGGAAGTTCTTCGTCCCATTTTCCCTTCTTGGATCCTAGTTTCTTCTTTAGATTGTTGATGATGATCTTGTTGTTGGACTCTGCTTGACCATTGGCTTGAGGATGAACCGGAGTCGAAGTGATCATTTTGATGCCCCAACTGTCACAAAAGTTAGTGGTTCTCTTCCCGATAAACTGGGAACCATTGTCACAAACAATTTCAGCGGGAATACCAAATCTAGTTATAATATTTCGTTTAGTAAAAGATATTACTTCCTTTTCTCGGACTTATACAAATGCTTCTGCCTCAATCCACTTGGAGAAGTAGTCAGTCATAGCAAGTATAAAGACTTTTCCACCTGGTGCTTTTGGTAGTTTGCCTACAATATCCATACCCCATTTCATGAAAGGCCATGGGGAGGATACAGGATATAGAGGCTCCGCTGGTTGATGAAGGATGTTCGCGTGTCTTTGGCAAGCATCACACTTCTTTGAATACTCCACTGCATCTTTCTTCATTGTTGGCCAGAAGTATCCAGTTCTGAGTATCCTGGAAAATAATGCTCTTCCACCTGTGTGATTGCCGCAATCTCCTTCGTGAAAATCCTTACGTACTTCTTGGGTCTCAGGATCTTCGATGCATCTCAGATATGGACCTGCAAGAGATTTTCTATATAACATATTATCTAGTAAATATATTGGGATACCTTGAGCTTGAAGGACTTGGGATTTTCGGTGGCTGAAATTTCTCCAGTCTGAATATAGTTCTTGATAGGATGGATCCATGATCCTTTGTTATTTGAGGATAAAGGATCCCAGAGCACGATTTCTTTGTCTTTTGTTAACTCCCCAACTTCCTGTTCTCCTATTGCTAGCGGGAGAATGTGGATTATTGGGATTTTCAAATCCTCAGGGATCTTCAGAGATGAGGCTAAGTTTGCTAAGGCATCTGCCCCAGCGTTTTCTTCCCTCGGTACCTGTGTGATATTAAATATTTCGAAGGATTTCGACAATTCCTTCACAACATCTAAATATTTCATTAGTTTCTCACCTTTAACAGCATACGAGCCGTTAAAGTGGTTAGTTATCAACAAAGAATCTACATAAACTTGAAGATACCTGATCCTCATGCTTTTGGCTAATTGCAAACCTGCGATTAAAGCTTCGTACTCTGCTTCATTGTTTGTTGCCTGGAACTCACAAGCTATGGACTGGGTAATATGTCCCCCTGTGGCGATTTCAGTAGGATCCCTAATCCTGTTCCTCTTACGTTGGATGCTCCATCTGTGAAGAGTATCCAAGGATCCTTGGTATTTTCTAGTTGTTGGACTTCCAAGTCAGCCTCTTTTTGGAGATCACTAGTGAAATCAGCCACAAAGTCCACTAGCGCTTGAGACTTGATTGCTGTTCTTGGCTCATATTGGACATCATATGCATTCAATTTTACAGCCCATTTAGCCATTCTACCTGACAACTCTGGTTTTCTAAGAACATTCTTTACAGGATAGTTAGTTCTCAAAATAATAGGGTGAGTTTCAAAATAATGTCTTAGTTTAGTAGAAGCCATAATAAGTGCAAGAATTAGCTTTTCTAAATGAGAATACCTGGACTCCGCATCTAGAAGACTTTTACTTACATAATATACATGATGTTGTTCACCTTCATGATCCTTTACCAAGACTGCACTTACTGCATTTCCTGAGACAGCAAGATATAGATACAAGGATTCTCCATCCACAGGCTTCATTAGAGCTGGAGCTGAGGATAAGTAATCCTTCAGGGCTGTAAACGTAGCTTCATGCTTTTCAGTCCACTCAAATTTCTTATTCTTTCTAAGGATATCATTGAAGTCTTTGCACTTCTCGGAGGATCTTAAGATGAATCTATTCAAGGCCGCTATTCTTCCGGTGAGCCTCTAGACGTCTTTGGCATTTGCAGGAGATTTGAGATTGAAAATAGCTTCTATCTGCTCCGGGCTTGCTTCAATTCCTCTCTTTGTGACCATATATCCCAGAAACTTTCCAGCCTTAACACCGAAGTGGCATTTGGACGGATTTAGTTTCATGTTATAATGGTCAAGGATATTGAATGCTTCATCAAGGTCTCTAAGGTGATCCTCTGCCTTCTTCGACTTTACCACCATATCATCTATATATACCTCTATAGTTTTGCCCAATTGGTCCTTGAACATCATGTTGACTAGTCTTTGGTATGTTGCTCCTACATTTCTTAGTCCGAACGGCATAGCAGTATAACAATATATGCCGGTTGGAGTCATGAACGCCGTGTCCTCTTGATCAGATGGTTCTATCTGAATTTGTTGGAATCCAGAGGAAGCATCCATAAAGGTGAGCATTTCATGTCCAGCCATTGCATCCACCATGGCATCTATATGTGGTAATGGGAAAGGATCCTTGGGGCATGCCTTGTTTAAATCCGTGAAATCGACACACACCCTCCACTTTCCATTCTTTTTTGAAACAACGACCACATTAGCTAACCATCGAGGATATTGAACCTCTCTGATCATACAGGCCTTAAGAAGTTTTTCAACTTCTTCTTGTATAATCTTGTTCCTCTTAGGAGCGAATTTTATTCGCTTCTGATAGGCGGGTTTAACAGATAAATCAAGGCCGAGTTTATGAGTGATTACCTCTTTTGAAATACCTGTCATGTCTGAGTGCTTGAAGGCAAAAGTATATCTTCTTCGCCCTAGGAAGGATATTATATCCTCCTCGATTTTGATGGGGATACTGGATCCTAGGAACACTTTTATCTCTGGATCTTTGGGGGGGTCCAATGATACTTCTTTGAGGTCTTTTTCCCGAGCTTCCATCACGTTCCTAGGATGTTGCTGTAGTTGCTATACTTTAGTTTGCTTGGCTGTTGGCTTCATTGATGATGAATAGTAGTTCTTAGCCTCCGCTTGGTCACCTACTATCTTTACAACTCCCCAAGGAGTTGGTAGCTTGATGCATTGGTGATAAGTTGAAGCTACGGCCTTCATTCCATGGAGCCAAGGCCTACCTAAAATAACATCGCAACAGGAAAGGTTATCTATAACATAAAATTTTTGGTATGAATTTAACCCTTCAATATAAATTGGCAGGTTGATGTCCCCCCAATGTCTTTTTAGTTTCGTCACTGAAACCGACCAGCACCGATGTTCTTGGGATGATTTCTGAATCCGGGATGTTAATCTTTTTGAGGACATCATGATGGATAATGTTGACCGAGCTGCCCCCGTCCACCAGCATCCTGCGTACATAATGGTTAGATATAAACAAAGTAATAATCAAACCGTCATGATGAGGATCCTGAATGTTCAGCTTGTCTTCCTCATCGAAAAAGATTCTCCTGTCTATTGTTAATGTGGTTGATACTATTAGGTGATCTCCGTTATCCATCTTGGTCTCTTTGGCGAATCTTTTTGCTACGGAGAAAGATGTTCCACATATGTCTGAACCCCCTGAGATAAAATTAACTGCTGGCACATCTGGCTTGTTTTGTTGAGGATCCTGGATCCTTGAATTGAAAACGACTCTCTGATCAGTCATCCGAGTAGTGGGGATGAGTGGTCTTCTCTCATTTTCCAATTCGAATTCTTCTACGGGACTTTCTTCTATGGCACACGAATCTCTAAACAATTCGTAGTCTATGGAGACAAAATTGATCACATGGGCATCCGGCGGTGGTGGTGTTGCTTTTTGTGGAAGATCTTCGGGATCCTGGATCGTGGATTTCTTCCTTCCCAAGAGACTTTAAAGTGACCCTTGCTCAGGAGGTATCCAATATCTTTCCTTAATCCGATGCACTCGTCTGTTGCATGGCCAAAATCTTCGTGGAATGCGCACCACTTAGGCTTGTCCTTGAAACCGACAACCTTCTCTTTCTTTCGGGGCCACTTTGCTTTTTCTCCGAGATCCTTCATGGCACAAATCAAGCCATGAGTATCTACAGAGAAACAATAGTCGGAGATGCAAGGGTAGTCTTCATCGTCATCTCCTTCTTCAACTGCCCGTATGTTCTGATTGTTGAACTTGGCGTATGGCTTCGAATTGTTGTTCCTATTCCAGGATACTTTATTCTTCTCAGGAGTTTCTTGTTTCGTTTGTCCCCCGAGACGATCCTGGATCTTCTTATCTTCCCCTAACCGGATGTATCTTAATGCCCTGTTTCTGACTTCATCTAATGTCCTGCATGGAGTCATCACTAAATCATCATAAAAGGGGGAGCTCTTTTGAATTCCCATCTTGAATGCTTCAACAGCAGTAGTCATATCAAGGTTTGGGATTTCTAGAGCTTCCTTGCCGAACCTGGTAACGAAATCCCTAAGGGATTCATCACTAGTTTGAACAACACGATATAAATCACTGGTTAACCTCTCAAATTTCCGACTACAGGAAAATTGAGTGTTAAATAAATTAACTAAATGAGAGAAAGATGTAACCGAGAAAGGGGGGAGACTTAGCAGCCATTTAAGTGCAGCTCCTGTTAGCGTGGCTCCAAATCCTTTACAAAGGCAAGCCTCCTTGAGTCTTTCAGGAACAGGATTAATTTCCATCCTTTCCCTATACTGGGCAACATGCTCCTCTGGATCGGTGCTCCCATCATGTCTTCATGTTGGGAGTTTGGAACCGCTTCAGGATTTCAGCATCACAAATGGCCGGAGCGAATCTGGATAATTTGTGACTTCCCTCCGATATCTCAGGAATTGGACGTATCACCCCAGGAACACTGGATATCATATCCTTGAGTTTTTGTAACTCCTTGGCCATTACCTGGTTGATATCTGCATCCTGCATTGAACCATGGTTAGTATCTAAAGATATAGGATCGTACCAGTTACCTCTCTGCTGGGTGGAGTTTGGTATTCCAGACAGGTATCTGGGATAAGAGGAGTCAGCAATCGGAGTGTGCCCTCCGGAAACTATGGTCTGCATGGGGATTATGTCCCCATCATGGACTTCGGAAGAACGTTGATGTTGGGATCCAAAGGATCCCGGATCTTGAAATAAGGATCCTTGATAAGGAATCCCAGAGGATCTTGGTGGAAGCATCCCTGATCCCCTTTGGAACATCGAGAAACTCTGCATTGGTTGACCCATTGACCCATGGTTGAAGCTAGGTGGTCCTTGCTGGGAATCCGAGTACCCTTGAACCTGAGGACCCATGGATCCTTGTTGAAGGATATGTGATCCTGACTGAAAGAGTGAGGATCCTTGAGCCTGTTGACCCATGAACCCTTGTTGAATGATAGATGATCCTGGCTGAAACATTGAGGATCCTTTAGCCTGTTGACCCATGGACCCCGGTTGCAGGATAGAGGATCCTGGCTGAAACAGTAAAGATCCATGCGAAGGCTGAGCCATGGATCCTGGACTGGTGAAATCCAGCATCCTGGGCACCAAGGGAGTGAGATCTTTTGCTGGCCTCTTATTCTTCCTGAGATCTTCTATCTCACGAAGGATCCTTTGGTTGGTCTTGTTCTGCTGCTCCATATATCATTTAACCTGCGAAAACGTAGATGAAACATCACTGTTAGTATTAACCACCGAGTTAGCAGCAGCGGTTTTCGAGCTCTGAAAGACTGGTAGTTGCGTCTTGCTTCTAGCAGCAGTAGTTCGTTGTGCTCCCGTGATTGGCGGAGGCATCGGTGGCAAGGTCCTTGATGAGAGAGAAACCGATGATGGCATGGTTGACGACGCAGAGGTTGATTGAGAGGCCATTGCGAGTGTTTAGGGTATGGAAAAATGAAGGTTGATGAGAATAATATGGATTATAGCACCAATTGCCCCACGGTGGGCGCCAAATTGTTTTGGACAAAAATCAGCTAAGGATCAAGTATCCAAATATGTTATGTGAGGTAAGGTGCCAATTCAATAATAACGAGTATATAAGCGTGATATTGATGAACACGATGATTTGATCACGAGGGAAAAAGCCCTTAACCAAGATAGTCTTACCTCGGTCAAAACTTATCAAGGTAATCGTTGGTAAAATAGCTCCGGTCAATGATTAATAATATAATCTTTGGTCGAAGTACTTTAGTCAATGATCAACAAGGTAACCTTTGGTCGATGAGTATATGGTTATCTTGGTTTCCGGCACAAAAAACCCCCGGACGGTGAAAACTATCACCGTCGAGTTTATTAATGAATAAAAAGTGATTACAAGTGTTTGTGGAGTATATGATCGAGATTACAACGAAAGCTAGTGTCTAGAGAGAGTATTTGCTTCTGCTCTAGTGTGTGTGTGTAAGTACATGTGTGTCTTTTCCTATCGATCATACTCAAATATATAAGGAAAAAGTAATTAACAAACTTAACGACTTCATCCTATAAATCCGCTAGTCTTCCATTATTCACCAACGTGCTCTTTGACCACGTGCTGATAGCCACTCACTAGCGAATAAAGCGGTAGACCAGGTCTAGATACCGTTGTTGTTATTTAAACGTCAATCTTCTAGAGAGTTCGTCCATAATCAGCTATGTTGAATTAGGATCCTAGATCCATGTTCCAGCTACAGGATGTCCCATGAGGATAATTGATGCAAGTTCGTCTTGAAGTCGATATACCTGTCTAACACATGATCATACTAAACGCAATTATTAGTAAACAAACAATACCGAGGATCGTCGATCCTTTATATCCTGATATATATTTCAAGGATAAACTATCCATAAGACAGTCAAGGATAAAGGATCCTCAGTATAAAAATCATGGCCTAACAGTCGCTTCCCCTTTTTTTGGAGTCACCAGATTTGCTTGATTTTTAAATAGAGGCTTCTCATGCATTTGACCCGATTTCATGGGTATGGGTCTTACCAAACCAGATGTAACTTAAACGGGTTATAACATCTCATTAAATTAAAAATTATTCTCACTAAATTATTGATGTAAAAATCCTATAAAATAGGATATACTAAAAATCAATATCTTATTTATTTTAAAAAAAGATATGTATATTATTTAAATTAAAAAACCAATTTGATAGTAAAAAATAAACGGGTCTTGGAACTCATCAAACCATAAGTATATTATTAACTTTCATAAATATTATTTATAATTAAAAAACCAATTTTATAGTAAAAGAAATAAACGGGTCTTGGGTCTCATCAAAACCATATAGCTTTTAAATCGGGTTATAACATCTCATTTATTTGTGAAACAATTTATCAACAAACCATAAGTATATTATTAACTTTCATACAATAAAAAAGTATAAATTCAAAAAATAAATAAATATTAGACCAAATAATATAAAACAACCCCCGTAATACGGGGGATAAAAACTAGTTTAATATAAATCAAAATACTTTTAGGAAATTTCTTTTGTATATCGTATATTTAAATAACAGATTATTAATTAAAATTAATTTAATTTAAAATTTTCAAAACAAACATTTAAATTGCTTTTAACATAAATGAAGAAGCAACCTGCGTATGGAACAATCAATACTGAACAAAAATCTCAATCGATTACCTTAAAACAATGTAATCAAAATCTAAAAAATTACCTTATTTTATCTCCATGGTTTGGATGGATGCATGGACATTTGCCTAACCTAAAAGAGAAAAATCTAAATTGCAGATGAGGATACCCGAAATCAAAACTTTGATAAAGGCGATGGAAAAATTAGTCGCTCACTATATATTTTGTATTTGTATTTATGTTTCTCATTCTTGGGTGGGATTACATGACGTACAGACGACGGGAAGAAAGTGATAAACACACCTGGCAACAAAACACAAGGATTGTTACTCTCTTTTTTTTTTACTAAAATTTTGATATTTTGGTTTTAGGTTAAAATTAAATGCAGTTAGTTCGGATAACCTGATTTGAATTACAATGACATTAAAAAAAGTTAGTGCATATTTTGACTATGGATTAAACGATTTGCTTGAAGTACAAAATAAGTTTTGGTTAAAGGAAAAGGTCAAACTGGTTAAAGTTAATACAGGTTGTTTTGATTACAAAGAGCAGTTTGGGTATTTCCAAAAATTTTAAGATTTTGGTTTTTGGTTCAAACTAAAAGTAGCTAGTACGGGTAACTGATTTGAATTACAAGGGCATTTTAACAAAAATGAGTGAATATTTTGACTAAAGTGAAACATGTTTTTAGTACAAGAAAAGTTTTTAGTTTGGAAAAAGTCAAACGGGTCAGAATTTGATTTCAAGGGTTTTTTTTTGGGAACTTACTGTTGCAAGTTTGTTCAAATTGCAAAGATTTGATACATAAGTAATTTTGATGTTTTTCATATTATAAACATCTTTTTTTTTTTTTTTTTTTTTTTTTTTTTTGACATATATTTTATCAACTCGTTCAGGACAATGATTACTAACTCATAGCGGTAACCGGACCAGAATGGAGCTTGGTTTATAATAGCTCAACCTCACGTTTTATTTCATGCAAGTTATTTTCTTTCTTTGCTATTTTCATTTATTTAATTTATTTGGTTGTTTTTATTTTCCATGTCCCTAAATGTTAGCAAACGTGGGTTGCAGTGTTATTTCTATTTATTTATATGTATTTCTCAAGATGAATGAGAAGAGGCCATATGTTTTAGGTGCTGTTTGTTTTTCCTCAAAAGCACTTCTCCACCTCTTTTGTCTGCGCCGCGCAGACTACGCGCAGACATTGGGCTCTGCAGTGTGTTTGTTTTTCCGAAGACGCTTCATTTAAAAACGTCTGCACGCCCTCTTCTCCTAGAAGTGTTGCCCCTGTCAATTCTCACCTCTTCTTCTTCTTTTCTTCATTATCAACAACACAAAACACACCACAGACTCCACCCTTCTCCTTTTCCACCCCAACCCTAGCTCCACCTCCACCGCCGGCGGCGGCCTTCCACCTTCACCGCCGCCTATCTCCGTCGCCGCCACCAAGCCTCTCTCTCTCTCTCCACCGCCAAGCATCTCTCTATCCACCGAATTCAACCAGATCCTCTCACGGCTGTTGGGCATCCGGATTTCGGTCACCCATTTCCCCCGTTTTCTCTTTTGCACGCCTCTATACTTTGGGTCGTGTGTGGAAGACTCTGACTCGGGGTTCGTGGCTACCGATCGAGTGTTTAGTGTTTGCTGGTGGAAGTGACAGTTAACCTTTTTATATATGTGTGCTTTAATTAGGATTGTGCAAAGAGGACAAATAGTGTAGACTTAAAAGTTAAGTAGGATTTGCATGGGAATGTGGCGATTGGTAGAATCGTGGAGCATATCGAGCAAGCGGGTGTTCATTCCGGTGATTCCGCGTGTATGATTCCAAAAAAAAACGGTTTCAAAGTCTAGCCTTGAAACGATCCGATCATGGACTCCAAAATTGGCTAAACGATTAAACGTATGCGAGCTTATGAGCTGTCAGTAGCGATTACAAAACATTGTTAATGGTTTTTGTTAGTTTTGTTAGATTGTTATTAGTTTGTAGAATGTTTAGGATTGATGAATATTGTTATTAGTTTGTAACAAGTTTAGAAAGTTTAAATTTCAGTTTATTTTAGCAGTCTGCAGATGTTGAAAAACAAACAAGCTTCTTGTTGCAGATTGCAGAGGTTTGGTCCACCTCTTCTGTTACAGATTTCTGCAGATGTGGTCCATAGATTGCAGACGTTTTACCTCTGAAAAAACAAACAACACCTTAATGTTTGATAAAGAATTTTGTATTGATTTTATCTCAATGGATTTTGAGAAGAAATTGGTTTTTCAATGCTAGTTCAATATGTAGCATTAATCACTCGTCATCAAGAAGTACAAAGGTCGTAGTGTAAATAGTTGAAAATATGTTTATTTCATGTTTGAACAAGTATGTAAAGTCTAGGGGTTCAAATGTCTATAAGTAAAGTTTGTAACTTGCAAAAACACGTGTCATAAGGCAATTGGCCTAAAGTGGGTGTTCAAGACGAATAAACATGCTAAGAGAAACATTGTGAAATACAAATCAAGGCAGTAGAAAAAGGTTACGTTCAGGAACATCGAATAGATTTTGATGAAGTATTCGCACCGGTTCCACGTATCGAAAATGTTCGGTTAATCTTAGCCTTGGCAGCCTATCATGGCTGGGAAGTACATCTTCTGGATGTAAAGTCAACATTCGTAAATGGATAATTGAAAGAAGAGGTCTTTTTTTCACAACCTGAGGGTTTCATAGATCCTAAGAATGCGGGAAAAGTATATAAGCTTACTAAGGCATTGTGTGGACTAAGGTAAACACCACGTGCTTGGAATGTGAAGTTGGATCAAACATTGAAGTCGTTGAACTTCAAGAAATGCAATCTGGAATAAGCAGTGTATACTAAGAAGATGAAGAATTCTACACTGATAATTGGAGTTTATGTTGATTACTTGATAGTCGCGAGAACTCCAAAGAAGGAAATTGACTTGTTAAATCCCAAATGGAAGATAAATTTGAAATGAGCGATCTTCGATTGTTGGCATATTATCTAAAGACTGAAGTTACCCAAGTCGAGGGTGAGATTGCAATAAAGCAGACATGATACATCAATAAAATTCTTATGGTTAGTGACATGGTTAACAACAATGAAACCAAAATTCTCATGGATTCGGGAACAAAGTTAACCAAGACTGAGGGAGGCACACCTGTAGACTGTACTCAATATAAACGTCTAATTGGGAGCCTAAGGTACTTGTTACATCCAAGGCCTGATTTATGTTACTCAGTGGGATTACTAAGTAGATTCATGCAAGAACCTATGGATCATCACTTGAAAGTTGTAAAGCAAGTGATACGTTACATCAAAGGAACAAAGGAGCATGGAATCATTTACAAGAAGGGAGGCTAGAAGATAACATGCTATAGTGATCGTAGTCATGGCATCAATACAGATAAAGGAAAGGGAACTCCTGGGCTCATATTCTACTTAGGAGAATCTCTTATAACATGGTGTAAACAAAAGCAACAAACGGTGGCATTATCAACAAGTGAATCTGAATTAATGGTAGCAACAGTAACAACATGTCAATCACTCTGCTAAAGCACTTACTTGAAGATTAACTGGCTGGAAGGAAGAGAAGATAACTCTTAAAGTTGACAACGTTTCAACAATTGCGCTTATGAAGAATCCATTGTTTCATGGAAGGAGCAAGCATATAGACACACGTTATCATTTCATTAGAGAGTGTGTGGAACACGAACACACCAATGTGGAGCATAATAGCGCCGAGTTACAAAAGGCGGATATTCGGACAAAGGCACTCGCAAGACTCAAGTTTGCAATAATGAGGCAAATGCTTGGTGGTCAAGATATAGACAATAAGGTGAGTGTGGCATTAATCACTCGTCATCAAGAAGTACAAGGGTCGTAGTGTAAATAGTTGAATGTATGCTTAGCTCATGTTTGAACAAATATGTAAAGTATAGGGGTTAGAATGTCCATATGTAAAGTTTGTAACTTGTAAAAATACGTGTTTGTAGATTCGTGGTTCTTGAAAGGTTGCAACCCTATACATCATGCCTTTTGATGATGTATAAATAGGGGCAACATCATAATGTTTAAATCATTTAATACAATTCACGTTTAAATCATAGTTTGTTGTTCATATCATATTGTTCATCTTAATTTATACTCCAAAGAACACCATTCAAGTTTAATTCATTATCAAAGATTAAGTTTGGGCCAACACAATAGTGGCATATTGAATGGTGTTCTTTGGAGTATAAATTCAAGTTAAGTGGTGATCTTATGTATCTTAATTTGAATTTACATATTTGGCCGAGTGGTGAATCTGTATGCCGACCGTTGTTCTATCCGTTCTTCGATTTCCAATTGTCTATCCGTTACCGGTTGATTTTTTGTGATTTGGTATCAGAGACGAAGCGATTTGTTTCAACTCACTGTCCTTCAAAACTCTCTATGTTGACTCGTTTATAGTTTCAAAAAAAAGTTTCCTATTTTTCTCATCAAATCTGAGCATTATGATCAGTTAGACCTTCCGAGGAGTTCACTTTCGCCCAACATAATGAAGAACTTCGATACGATGTGCACGAGATCGAGCCAGACGAAGACGAGTGCATGTTCATGAGGCAAATTCTTTAAAGAATTGTAGGTCAATATGATTCACTTATGGTTAAGAAATCAAGTAAAGGGTAAGTCCAATAAAAGGTTCATAATGTTACGGATGATCTGATTAATGTTTTTAAAGGTATGAGTCCCACTTTGAGTAATAGATGGGTTATAGAACTAGATCCTACACAAAATGAGTTAGAAAATAGCTGGTATACACTTAAAAAGGAGCCGGACTCATTGGGATAAAATGACCAATAAAATATTCTAACGGCAGAAAAGGTAAAAGGAGGGAAAAATTACTTCTTGTAGGATTTCACACTTGAAATACCTCCTGAACCAATACCGAAGCAAACGTTAAGGACATGTAGAACTTGGTCTTGTTTCAACATGTATACCTCCTGAGCCGCCACGTATAGCGGTAAACTGTCCCAGAATAGTTAGTTTAACCCCCGTTTTATTTCATGCAAGTTATTTCCTTTCTTTGCTATTTTCATTTATTTAATTTTGTTGGTTGTTTTTTTTTCCATGTCTCTAGTGTTAGCAAACGTGGGTTGTAGTTTTATTTTTCTTTATATGCATCTCTACTATATATAATTACTATATATAATACATAAGCGAAGGAACTCTTAAATGTTAAGAGGTACAATCATTAATGCATAATAAACAATTATTTTGAAATTTTAGGGGTAGTATAGTATTTTACACATCATATACGGTTAAAAATATTTAGTTTTGAAAATATTTACAATTATGATCCTTTAACTTCAACAAAACTTTGTTAATTTATCAAGTAGTTACAAATAAACCCCCTTAACTTTACCTATTTATTTGACAGATTCATTTAAATTTTTTATTTCTTCTATATCTTTTAATATATTATGTTTTAAAAAAACCCGACTTTACCATTGCAACGTGCTTAATTTTGTCGACGTTTCATTGTAAATTTTATTTTATTTCGAGGTGTTTATGATAATGTATAAGTCAATTAAACATAAGAGTACAACTCAAATATACACTTATAAACCTTAAATATAATTACAAATTTAACCCCTCAATTTTATTCAACTTTTTAAGTTTAATTAATAATTGTCCTTCCACCCCCTTAAGTTTACCCATATATTCATCTATATATTTTTTTTCTTTTATATCTTTGAATATATAAATTTTAATAAATTTCAACCTTACAATCACGACGTATTTATTTTGTAGACGTTTTGATGTAAGATTTACCAAATATATATGTGCACGGGATAAAATAAAATGAATTCATGTCACTTTAAAAGAAGTAAAAATTTTGGTGAGTTTCGATCATTTTTTTAAAATATTTTTGTTGATTTTGGTCAACGATCAAGGACTTTGATAGGTCAAAATGCGTTCGAGTTATCACGGGTTGGCTCTGGGTGGACATTAAATCTTTGGTTGTTTATGAAGATTGCAAACAGGAGTCTTGGGTAAGTTGTTTTTAGGGGCTGATCTAGATCTACGAAGTAAGTAGTGGGGTTGCGGGATCCCCCCACCCCGAACAGTGAACCCCATGGGAAAAAAATTCTTGATTCGTCATTGGTTGATGTTTCATATACACACACAATGATGGTTTTGAAACCATTTTTTCGAGTTTTATTGTCTACTATGTTTTTAAGAGAGGTACAGATATGTATTATTGTATTTTATACTATCTCATTTAAAAGGTTTCTGAGAATTCAACTTATTTTTATATTTATTTATAGATGTCAACAAAATGATTAAGCTTCACTCAATTGGTCTAGGGAAAAAAAGGTACATTTGATTATATGTTCAAAAAAAGAATATGTTTTTTAATCATTTGCTAATATTGGTTTGATATTTGTTATCTTTATGATCTGATTATTACATGTCTTGGAACTACTAAAAATCGTTTGAACATATTTTCGTCGCCACAGCATCGCGCGAGTTTATACCTAGTTTCTCAAGATGAATGAGAAGAGGTGTATGCGTTTATGTTTGATAAAGAATTTTGAATTTGTTATAAAAGTGTCGGTAAGACACTTGAAAGTGATGGATGAAATTTTCAAACCAATTATATGCATTTGTCTCCCTAATAGTGTTTTCAAATAGTATTTTTAGTATTATAAATGTCGTGTGATTGTAAGTAAAGTGTGCATCCAGTAGAATTGAGAATTCTCATATTTCTTTACTCTCTTTTCTTAGTTATATTCAAGTTCAATTATTACTTCAATAATCTTGTTATAAATAGGGCTAATATTATAACACGTTATCAGCACAAGCCGCTTATATCCTAATCAAGAAAGGTAATAGACACAAAAGGTATCCAAATAAGCATAATAAACACTTATTTAATTATATACATTGGAAATATATATATGCATATACATATACTAAGTAACAGTAGTAATGTGTATAAACATTGTTATAAAAATTTGATAACTATTCTAACTTTTATTTATATATGCACACTAATATTTCATTTAGAAGTTAGATTTATTTACACTAACAACTCTATTCTTATTATTATGCATACTAATTATATATTTTATAAAATAAACTTTATTTAATATCTTATTTATTATCTTACTTTAAAATAATTAATATTAAATACACACACACACACACATACACACGGTAATGTTACCGTTATAAAACGGTAATATAACCGTTGTAAAACGGTTATAAATTTTCACTATAAATAACCAATTATCAACTCCATTTCATTTAAAACAACATTCTTCTTCTTAAGTTTATCCAAGATAAGGCTTTCAAGATGATTCATCCAGTTTTAATGTTAACTACCATAATGCTGATAATCTTATTGTTCTTAATTTGTAATCTCCCACCTAGAGAGTTTAATCTTTTCTTTTTTCTTTATCTGTTTATAGCTTTACCATTGTATTTTCTTTCAATTTTAATAAGCATGTAATTCTGATATTTATCTTATTTGTTTTTAGTAATAAAATGGCAAATATCGCAAAACTTGAATTTCCGGCTCTCAATATCACCGGAGATAATTATATGTCATGGACGGCACATGTCAGACGAAATCTCAAATCAATGGGTGTTTTGGATACGATAACAGTGGGAAATAATTGCGGGGATCAAGACAAGGCAAAAGCCGATGTCTTCCTCCACAAACACATTGATGAGATGTTACAATTTGAGTATTCAAATTGTGAGGATCAATGCATTTTGTGGGAGGATTTAAAAAGTAGATTTGACCATCAAAGGGAAGTTCTACTTCCCACTGCTAGAGATGAATAGAACAATCTCAGGTTCCAAGATTTTAAAAAAGTAAATGAGTACACCTCTGCCTTGTTTAAAATAAGCTCAACGCTCCGATTTTGTGGGCAAACTGTTACCGAAGGAGATATGTTGGAGAAAACTTTCTCCACATTTCATGCATCAAATATGACCTTGCAAACGCATTATCGATTGCAGAATTTTAGAAGATACTCTGAACTAAATGCATTTCTCCTTGTAGCAGAAAAGAATAATGAATTATTGATGAGAAATCATCAATCTCGTCCCACGGGATCATTAGCAATACCAGAAGAAAATGTTGCTCACAAAAATTCACATAAAAATACTGGTAATAAATGGGAAAAAGGTCATGGACGAGGCCATGGACGTGGCCGTGGTCATTTTGACAAAAGACATTTTAATGATCGTAAGCATTCATTCAAATGGAACACTAATTCTTACGGTCGTGGTCGTGGCCGTGGCCGTAACCAGAGAGCCAATAATTATCATGTCCCACACAATACAATTCCAACCACCACAATAAATGGAATGATGCTGGTAGGTCCGAGAACAATGGCACACCCTGTTTTAGATGTGGAAGTACAAACCACTGGGCAAAGGCTTGTCGCACAGCCCCACATCTGTGTGAACTGTACCAAGCCTCTCTTAAAGGAAAAGAGAAAGAAGTTAACCATGTTGATAACTTTGATGATCTCAATGCTAATCTGAGCATTGCAGATTTTGATGTGGATCTCTGAAATAAATATTGTTTTGACAAGAATAATTATATGCAATAATTAAGTGTGCTTCTCATTATCTTTAGTTATGTAGTTTCCTTCATGTAATGTTTGTTTTTCAATTAAATAAAGTTCTTATTAAAATATCATAATGTCTTTGTTATACACTTATTATTTTTCTTAATACTTTCAAGATTTAAAATGAAAATCACTGGAGCACAAGATCAAACAAATGAAGAAGATATATGTATAGCGGATAGTGGAGCCACACATACTATACTTAGATCTAAAAAATATTTTCATAAACTGAAACCGACAAAAGGGATCATCAATACAATATCAGGTCCTACAAACTTGATAGAAGGAGTGGGAAAAGCTAATTTAGCATTACCAAATGGTACAGAGCTCAAAATAGAAAATGCTCTATTTCCCCAAAATCAACAAGAAATTTGTTGAGTTTCAAAAACATATATCATAATGGATATGATACTTAGTCAAGGACTGTTAGTAATGAAAAATATTTGCATATCATAAGCAAAGATAAGATATTGGAAAAACTACCAATGCTCCATTATGGTTTACATTATACATATATAAATGTGCCTCAAGCACATATGGCAGTCAAAGAAAATTGTTGTGATTCTGGTATCATAAACTTATGGCATGATAGATTAGGCCATCCAGGATCCACAATGATGAAAATGATCATTGAAAATACACATGGGCATCCACTGAAAAATTAAAAGATCTACAAAATAGATAAAATGTCTCAATGTACATCTTGTTCTCTTGGAAAATTAATTACAAGGCCTTCGCCATTAAAAGTCGATAAAGAAACACCAATGTTTCTTGAAAGAACTCAAGGTGACATATGTGGACCAATTCATCCACCATGCGGACCATTTAGATACTTCATGGTTTTAATAGACGCACCAAGCAGATGGTCTAATATTTCTTTATTATCGACTCGTAATGTTGCTTTTGCAAAATTTCTTGCTCAAATTATCAAATTACGTGCACATTTTCCCGATTATACAATTAAGAGAGTAAGGCTTGATAATGCAGGAGAATTTACATCACATGCTTTTAATGATTATTGCATGTATGTGGGGATTGATGTAGAACACCCTGTTGCTCATGTACACACACATAATGGCTTAGCCGAGTCATTGATCAAACGCCTGCAGCTAATAGATAGACCATTAATAATGAGGGCAAAACTCCCTGTTTCGATTTGGGGTCATGCAATTATGCATTCTGGGTCATTAATTCGTGTGAGACCAAGTGCAAATCATAAATACTCTCCCACACAACTTGTTTCCGGAAATGAGCCAAATATCTCTCACCTTAGAATTTTTGGTTGTGCTGTGTATGTTCCTATTGCACCACCACAACACACAAAAATGGGTCCCCAAAGAAGGTTGGGAATATATGTTGGATATGAAACGTCTTCCATCATAAGATACCTTGAACCTTTAACAGGTGATGTATTTACAGCACGTTTTGCTGATTGTCATTTTAACGAGACAATGTTCCCGACATTAGGGGAGAAATGAAAAAACAAGAAAGAGATATATCATGGTGTGTGCCATCATTGTTACACCTAGACCCAAGATCAAAACAAAGTGAGATAGAGGTTCAAAAAAATAATACATCTACAAGAAATTGCAAATCAGTTACCTGATGCATTTACTGATATAGACAGGGTCACTAAATCTCATTTACCAACTGCTAATGCTCCAGCTCGAGTTGAGATTCCAAGCAAGAAAAACCATAATAATGCACCTCATGAATCCCAAAAACGTTTAAAACGTGGAAGGCCAATCGGTTCAAAGGATAAAAATCCTCGAAAAAGAAAGGGCTCTGAAAAGGATAATGACCCTAAGGAAACCTTCCCTCAGGAAAGAATAAATGATTCCAATAAAGAATTGTCAATCAACTATGGTCAATCACATATAATGTGGGATCGAGATGAAATGGAAAATATTGATGATATATTTTCTTATTCTGTGGCAAGTGATATCATGGAAGAAAATGATGACCCTGAACCAAAATCTGTAGATGATTGTAAAAATCGACAAGATTGGAATAAATGGAAAGATGCCATGCAAGGTGAATTAAATTCCCTAAATAATCGAAAGGTTTTTGGACCTATTGTCATTACACCAAAGTCAATGAAACCTGTAGGATATAAATGGGTTTTTGTGAGAAAAAGAAATGAGAAAAATGAAGTTACAAGATATAAAGCAAGACTTGTAGCTCAAGGTTTTTCTCAGAGGCCAGGAATTGACTATAAAGAAACGTATTCTCCTGTTATGGATGCTATTACGTTTAGATATATAATCAGCTTAGCAGTCTCTAACAATTTAGAGATGCGTCTTATGGATGTTGTCACAACTTACTTGTATGGATCAGTAGACAGTGACATCTATATGAAAATTCCCGAAGGATTTAAACTCCCCGAAGCATTAAGCTCAAAGCCTAAGGAAGTGTATTCCATCAAGTTACAAAGATCCTTGTATGGACTGAAACAATCTGGAAGGATGTGGTACAATCGTTTGAGTGATTATTTGATAAGCAAAGGATACACAAATAATCTTATTTGTCCATGTGCCTTCATTAAGAAGACAACATCAGGATATGTGATCATAGCTGTGTATGTTGATTATCTAAATTTAACTGGGACACGAAAAGAAATTAATGAAGCAATTGCTTTTTTAAAGAAAGAATTTGAAATGAAAGACCTTGGAAAAACCAAATATTGTCTTGGTTTACAAATTGAGCATATGCATAATGGGATACTTGTGCATCAGTCAACTTATACTGAGAAACTCTTAAAGCGTTTCGATATGGACAAAGCAAATCCTTTAAGCACACCAATGGTTGTTAGATCACTCAATGTTGACAATGATCCATTTCGTCCTTGCGAAGATAATGAAGAGATTCTTGGTCCTGAAGTACCATACCTCAGTGCAATTGGGGCACTTATGTATCTTACTAACTGTACAAGACCTGATGTTTCTTTTGCAGTTAATTTATTGGCAAGATTTAGTTCATCCCCTACTAAAAGACATTGGAATGGCATTAAACATATTTTTCGATATTTAAAAGGAACTGCTGATTTTGGTTTATTTTATCCTAACGATTCAAAAGAAGGGTTAGTTGGTTATGCAGATGCAGGTTATTTATCTGATCCCCATAAAGCAAAATCTCAAACTGGATACGTATTTAAGAATGGAGGAACTGCGATTTCATGGCGTTCTCAGAAACAAACACTCATTGCAACATCTTCAAATCATGCTGAAGTCATTGCATTGCATGAAGCTTCAAGAGAATGTGTATGGTTAAGATCTATGTCACGACACATATTGATTTCTTGTGGATTGGAGAAAGATCGAATCCCAACTCCTATTTATGAAGATAATGCAGCTTGTGTCTTGCAAATGAAGGAAGGGTATATCAAAAGTGACAGAACAAAGCATATACCACCAAGATACTTTGAGTATACTCGGGACCTTATTAAAGACAATCAGGTTGAGATGAGATATGTCCAATCCAACAACAACTCAGCTGATCTTTTCACAAAAACACTTCCCACAGCAACATTCAGGAAACATGTTCATGATATTGGCATGCGCCATGTACGGACAATGTAACGACCTGCAATTTGAGGGGGAGCTATATACTACACTCTTTTTCCCTTAGCTAAAGTTTTTTTTTCCATTGGGTTTTTCTTTAGCAAGGTTTTTAATGAGGCAGTACTTCAAGACCCCAAAGTTTGAAAATGTGTCATTGATGTGTTGCAAAACACATAGAGTTTTATTCCGATTTTGTGTCGTTTTGTGCGTAAACTGTTAACGAATATAACCTTTTCTTGCATGAAATTAAATTTTTGTGTATATTATATGTCCCATGTTGAAGAGAGCGAGAAAATGAGTTAAATGTAAAAAGAATCAGCTAGAACGGAGCTCGGATGAAGCCGGTACGCAAAAACGAAGATAAACGAGCTGAAAGTCGAAAAACGTCAGAAAATGTCATGTTCGAGCTACGCGACCAGGTCATACCATTCAAGAAGTATGTGGTAGATTCCAACATGTCCCAAGGCTGCCAAGAATGTTCAAGAATCAGCTACCACGTCTATTTTGTCTTCTAGTGGGCTTGTTTTAACCTATTTTATATTAGGAAGGAGGTGTTTAAACATATATATAAACCCTAAAACCCTATGAACAAAATTATTCAAGTTTCCAGCCATCCCACACCTGCTCTAGAGGAGAAACCAAGGAGGACAAGCTTACGGTTACATCTTTTATCCTTCGGTTGTCGGTTTTGACTTTTTTAACGTTTGTGAGTTCGTTTTTGGTTTTTAAGCATTCAAACCTTTTGTAATCAGATTTATATGAGCATGTTTATCATTTATATATATTTTATCTGCTGTCCAAAAATAATGATAGGCTAAACTTGTTAGTTCTACCTAGGATAGATGATTATTGTTAGTTTTAGTAAGTAATATGGATTGTTGATCATCATGGCTTGAATTGTTAATGAAAAGTTTGGTTTAACATTGAATTAGGTTGTGTTTAGTGGCTGTGAATTTATTAATTACACTCATATACCTCTTGCTTTGATTGATTGAATCGGTTTTGATTTATTTTAGCTTGTTTGAACTCTTTACTTTGTGTCCAGAGATTGTTTGCGGGGTGATCAACCGTAGGGTTTAAGTGGGTATATTAATTGATTAGATTCAGCGGGTGAACACCTTCTTAGAGACCGAGAGGTGATAGGAAGTAAACTCGTCTCATAGCTTTTGCTTGTTAAAACTAGGATCGCGCGAGAGTGGGTTCGGTTCTTGTCGGGTTTAGGTTTTTGAGCGATTAGTTGGTCTAGTTTAAGTTAAACTAAATTGTTCCTCTATCCTTGGTTGCGTAGTATTCGTCTCCATTAGGGTAGTGTGTCGGTGAGACCGAGAGGAGAGTCGACATTAGAGCACTTTAACAATTCGTTTCCCGGTTTGTTCTTAAAATCAACTAAGTGTAAGTTAGAGTTTGTTGGTGAGACCGAGAGGTGATCTAGCTTTCTTGAGTGAACCTTAGTTGTGTCATCCTTAGGAACCGGTGTCGTGAGATTCTTCAATCCATTACCTTATTATACCTTCAGTATGATTCTTACCTAGGTAGACGTTTTTCTCCGATTGCAGTTAAAGCTTCCAAGTTTCGTCAAGAGTTTCATTTAGTTAAGTTAAGTTTAGTTAATTAATTTAGTTAAAGTAAGTAGTTAATTATTAAAAATCATTTAAATATTATTAAGTGAGTCTTGGTTAGGGTTAAGTATCATCAACGTTTTCAAGTGTCCTTGTGTTCGATACTCGGACTTCCTTAGTGCTATACTATTAGTGATCGGTACACTTGCCGGTTTTGTGTGGTTTCTTTAGGATTTTCATTTAATAAATTTAAAGCTTAGTTGTGAGAGCATCATTATACACACATCAGTCATCCAAGGGGGAGTGTTATAAAAGTGTCGGTAAGACACTTGAAAGTGATGGATGAAATTTTCAAACCAATTATATGCATTTGTCTCCCTAATAGGGTTTTCAAATAGTATTTTTAGTATTATAAATGTCGTGTGATTGTAAGTAAAGTGTGCATCCAGTAGAATTGAGAATTCTCATATTTCTTTACTCTCTTTTCTTAGTTATATTTCAAGTTCAATTATTACTTCAATAATCTTATTATAATTAGGGCTAATATTATAACAGAATTGATTTTATCTTAACATACTTTAAGAAGAAATTGGTTTTTCAATGCTAGTTAAATAGTGGCATACTGAATGATGTTCTTTGGAGTCTAAATTCAAGTCTAGTGGCGATTTTATGTATCCGGGTTTAGTTTTCCCTACGTGTTTGTTCTAGTGATGAATTTGGATCTCAAGCTGACAATTGTTCTATTCGTTCTTTGATTTTCAATTTTCTATCCGTTACAGTTGGTTTTATACCTAATTGTAAAATCTAGCAAAAGCCGAAACTAATCAAAAATCAAATAAGACAAAATTTGATCCCATTATCCATTGATATGTTTAATGATATCTTCAACACCACCAGGGTAAATTGGTAAAAGACGACTAGAGTCGTGATAGAACTACAATATCCAAATCCATAACTTGAAAATAAGAAGACTTAAATGCTAGATAGTAGATACTTTATTTAACTTCCAAATCTATCCTCCAAAGGCCGATCCATCATGTTGAAACTTTTATTATTCTTCCCAAACAATTGTCTTTGGGCCTTGGATGAGGTAGGTGCATCATTGGACATGATGGATTGTCCCTTTCAAGCCTGAAAAACAAAGAGAGGAATTAGGTTCTTTTTTAAGTATTTTAGTCCATAACACAATAGATTTATATACATTTTTTTATAAAAGAATTTTGACTAACATATCGCTTTAAATTGGTTAAAAGTCAAACAAAGCAATTTTTTGCGTGAGAACAAGAAGAATATATGTATCATAACTAGTAGGCATCTTTTATTATAAAAAAAACTATGGTTTTGACGATCTGGTTCTAATGGTTTTCAGTTTAAACTATAAGTTAAACCGCCTGTGATAATTTTAACTTTGTAAAGTAAATAAACGGTTGCCTAACCAGTAATGAAAAGTTTAATTTCTTGATATAAACTTATTTAACCATTATTAAAAAGTCTCAATATAAAATAAAAAAAAAGAGGAAAAAATAGAATACATAAAAAATTTGAGAATTTAAAATCTAGAAGAAAGGTAATACATTTAAGATTTGCAAATACTTTATTGACAAATAAATGCATTAGAAAATAAAAAGACCAATTTATAAGCTTACAAACCGAAAGTTTTTGAAAAAAACAAAACATGACATCAAACTGATGCTGATGACTGGTTTCACTGGTATAAACCACGTATCAAAATTATAAATAAAATATGAACTTCAAATATAAACTGTTTAGACTGAAAAAGTCAAAATAGGATCTAATATGGTTTATATGGATACTTACTGATAGTTAAGAAGAAAATAGTGAAGGAAGATGGCAATCTCTAGCTTGGCAAGATCATTTCCAGGACAAAGTCTAGTGCCTGCTCCAAATGGAAGGAAAGTTCCAGCTTTTGGTACAAAATTCTAGTAACACATGTTTACATTAGTCAAAGTTATACAAAGCAAGTTATAAAGCAAATAGTAAAAGTCACATAAAGCTTACATCCCATCTTGAGGGGTTAAACACTTTGGGTTGTGGGTAGAGTTCAGGGTTGTGGTGAACACTCCTAAACCAAACCAACACTTTCCATCCTTTGGGAATGAAATAACCTAAATACCACATAATGCATTTATTTAAGCTTTTATAAAGTTAATATTAAGGACGTGTTAACCATATAACATTAAAATGATGACTGAACCTTTGATATCAACATCCTTTCTAGCTTGTCGAAACGTCATGAGTGAAAATGTCACTAAACGAAGAGTTTCGTTGATCACCTTTGAAAGATACTCCATTTGCCTAAACTCCTTTAGAGTCAATCCCTTTTGGCCTGGTGGCATATTCTTCACAATCCGTTCTTGTTCTTCCTGTAATCAATGAACACATGAAAACATTGTGCTAATTAGATTCGAATTCATGAAGCATATATAGCTAATAATGTGTCGAAAAGCACAAAAACTTATGTCATTTGTGTTTTAAGCCATGCATTTTGTAAGATTCATAATGCATGTCTTAAAACACCACTAAACAACAATATATTTTTAATATGATAGTTAAGAATTTTCTTGATATCGCTACCTTTGCTATTTTAAGATACTCTGGGTGCGATTGGAGAAGAAGAGTCGCCCACATTGTGACGTGGCCCGAAGATTCATGGCCTGCGTTTAGATACATGACTAGAGTATCAATGATTTCCTCGTCGTCTAGTTTCTTTCCAATCTCGTCCTCGGCGTCTAGGAGATTATCGAGCATGTCCGTTTTGGGCAACCCTTGAGTCGCCTCTCGCTTCTTCCTACGCTTAGTCACCGCTGCTTGCAAAATGTTGACTAGATTCTTTCGTGCCTGCAATTTGTTGTTATTAATAATAATATTTAAAAGTTTCAAGGTATAGCAGAATAGCTAGATCAACAAATGGCAATTAATGTAAAAGACCTTAAGGGCTCTATGGTACACAAAACCGGGAATGTTGATGGCCATGGCTCGAACGCCATAATTAAGTTTCGTGTACTCTTTCTCCAATGCGTCCATCACGTCTTCACCCTCTGAACTTAAGAAAATGTACATGATTATCTGAAACGTTAGTTTTCGGAGTTGAGTCATGAACTCGATTTGGCCCATTTGTGACCATTTTTCCAATGCGGATATAACCTTAGACTCGATATATATCATGTATGTTGACAAGGCTTCGTGACCATTGACCGGTGCGGCAGTCAACTTACGAAGCCTTTTGTGATCTTCATAGGCAATTGAAACAAAAGACTTTCTTCCAATGAGTTCTAGTGTTGCGGTTGGCCACCCGGGCTCGAATGCATCATCATCAAACAGTATTTTTCGGCATGCTTCCGGAGCCGTGACTATGATGCTAGGCTTCCCGAACATGAATGACTTGTAAAGACCGCCCGATCCAAACCTATATTCGAAAAATGTATAACAAACCATTACATGAAAAGAATATAACTTAGAAATAGAACTTAAGAGTTACCAAATTAAAAGGTTGTGATGTAAATTGTGTAAATTAGTGAAAACTGTGGGGTAGCAAATGTAAAAGTGGTGGCATGCATTTATAAATTGACAAATTAATAATAATAATAATAATAATAATAATAATAATAATAATAATAATAATAATAATAATAATAATAATATACGGCTATCAGACATCAGCAACTTAAGCTGATAAAAATAAAAATAGTATAACGCACAACATGTACAGAAAGATCACCATAATATGACAATGATAGTGACAAAAGTTGCCTGCTCTAGGAAACGGTCCAATGGATCATTTTCAATAATAGTTTTTTATTACATTTTTAGTTTTATTTAATAAATTTTAAATAACTTTAGTGAGGGGAAATTTATCATTTAAAAAATCTTAAAAACCATATATATTATATATATATATATTTATATTTATATAAAAGTGCCCCACAAATAAAAAGATTAATGCCAAAGACCCTCTACTTTATTAGTTAACTTATATATCGTAATTCAAGTCACATTAGTTATATATCATAAGCACATTTACATTACATAATTATGTATTGTACAATGATGTTTTTAAAAAAAAATCCACATAAAAGTTATTATATATAGGTTTTTTTAACAACGAATTCTTTTAACTTTTCATGTCTATGAAACTTGAACCAAAACATCTCAAACTCTTTTAACCTAATGTGTTTAAAAGCAATAACAATACTATATTCAAAGTAATAACAAATACAAAATCTTAATTTTAAAGTACAATTTGAAAATATAACATCACGTAAAAGTTATCTAGAATAAAAACAAATTTTTATTTGATCATTGTATCATAATAAGGAAAATATATTTTCTTTTAATTATTTTCTACTTTCTTTACCCTTTTTGTCTTTATACTAATTTGTTTTGTACCCTTTATTTCATGTTTTTGCTTTTTGCATATCCACACGAAGATTTATTTCATTTCCATTTATAAACATATAAGTTACGTGCACATATTGATTTTGATCTTTAGGGAATTACATTGCATGTGCTTTAATTTGTAATAAAATTTATGATTAAAAGTTGAGAAAAAACACATATTTACCATCGTATTTATGTTTATAAAAATTAGTTTACATTAAGCGTTACAAAAATAATTCCATACATATAAAGTGTAACATTTAGCTATTAAAAAATTAGTTTATAAAAAGATTTAAAATATAAGTAATTTTTTTTTAATTTGGATGGAAGTGGATGTCTTCTCAAAAACTAGAAACATGAAAATGACAGACCAACTATTCCTAAAAACAAACATCTTTTTTTTTTCTTGGACAAAGTAATTATAAAATTTATATCAAATAAGACAATATTGCATGTAATATATATATATATATATAACAATGTAAAGGAAATAATATTTTAGTGGTAAGGAAAAACCAAACTTCCATGATAAAAAATTAATAATGCATATAACAACTTTTTTCCAAAACCATATCATGTATTCCCACTCTAGTTATCGAACCCAAAAAGATGAGACAATAGTTGGTGGTCTAGAACCATATTTCTAATGAGAGAGAATATGTTCCATCGATAAAATACTATTTTGCATCATTTTTATACAAATATATATTATCATAGTTTTGGCGTAGGAGAATATAATTATGAAAATTTCAAAATATACTCTTCCACAATTAGACAAACTTAAACGAAGCGAATGCAAAGCAGGACTTTGTTTGGTAGCCTCACGGATAATTTCATTACCCTCAACAGCAAGATCACGTCTTATTTTACAGAAAAAAGTTTAAGAAATTAAAAGAAATAATAAAGAGACGGTGAAACCTTCGAATAAAACTTGAAATGAAGGAATCAGGGTCGGTAGACTTGTAGGCTCGAAGGAACGACCACATGTTACCGATCAACGGCCAGCCCATATCACCCGGTGGCAGGAGCTCTCGCTTCGCCTTCGCCAATCCTCTCTCGTAAATCCATACATTCACCTTCATAAGTCCCCATTTCAAAATCAACATCACTCCTAACAAAATCCCTACAACAAAACCTACCCCTCCCAGTTCATCCGAACCCATTTTCAGATTCAGAGACATAAATATATCACTTTGATAGCTTATGATCGTTATGTAACTTATATGTAGATGTAGAGAGAGAAATAGACGGAGAAGATAGAGACAAAAGAGGGAGAAGGATTGTAATGGTTATGGGACTTCTTGGGGTCCTACATATATAGTTTGGTGTGTGTATATTATATTGCATATATATTTATGATATGCTAGAATTATAACTATACTATGCATAATGCATGAAATAAAGATAAAATTATTTAATGTTTTGTATTTTTCACGTTTAAAAAACTGATTTAGAAACCTAAAGCCGATGAAATGATAAAATTTTACCATAAATTGAGCATTATGGATAAAGTTGATAAGATGTGACATGGACATATGTTCGGGCATTATGGATAAACAACTTTGTTAACTCTTTTTTCTTTTATTTTTTTTCCAAGTTTCTTCATTTTCTAAAACGTAGATAAACAATATATAAATATATTTTAAAGTATACAAAAAGAATTCAATATTTTATAATTCAAGTATCATATTACTATAATTTAGTGGGTGTTTGGGATTCCTTATTTTTACTCTTTGTAACTTATCAACTTTTGTAAGTTAAAAAGGTGTTTGAGTAATGTGACTTTTTAAGTGTTTAAAGAAGCAAAAAAGAGTTTTGATAAATTAGAAAAGCGTAACTTATCAAAAACTCCTTATTTAAATCAAAAGGAGGTGTAAATAAGGAATCCCAGACATGGCCTTAAACAACATGAATTTAGTCAATTCGCGTATGTGCATAGTTATAAACTCATATTGCGTCATTATCATACACGTAAGCGTAACTATTTATATAAGTTACTAGTTTTTATCCCCCCGTATTACATGGGTTGTTTTACATTATTCGTCTATAATATTTATATATTTTTTTAAAATTAATTTTATTTATTGTAAAAAAGTTAATAATATACTTAGTATTTAATGATGCAAGAGTTTCACATATAAATAAGATTTTATAATTCGGTTTAAAAGTTATTTGGGTTTGATTAGACTCATGACTCGCTTAAAAATGTTTTTTTTTAAATTGTTTTTAATTATATATAATATATATTTTAAAGTTATTTAATATCTTAGTTTTATGCAACGCTTATCTAACGCTTGTTAATTAAATTAAACTAAAACAACTTTAAAACTAAAAACACTTAATAAACGCTCGTAAATTACCTCCAAAAACCTGGAACATACGCATTAAAATCCATTATTTTGCACCTCAAAACCCTCATTCTTCTTCACAAGAACTTAATTGTGAAACACCACCAACAATTTCATTCATTTCATCTTGAAGATCATTAAATATAGCTCTTGTATATATCCTAACTGCTTCCCTTTCAAGATAACTTTGGGTTTCTAACTGCGGATACGTGTACCTACTATCATGATCACACCGTCTGCCATTGTATCTATGTATCTCCATACAAAAATCAAAATGGTTAAAAAACTCAACTAATGTTAATTTAGAATTTGTAGCTTTTCCAAAAAAATGGTTTTCGCTCTCTGATCTTGATGTTGTACGCATCAATCCAGACAAAAGTTCATCTCTATAAAACGCAGGTATCCAATCAAATCTGATTTCATACATATCAGTAAGCCATTTATTCTTGTCAAGATCAAAATCAATCATTATAGCCTGCCATTTTCCTCAAATTCTGAAGGACTAATTGAATCGGTCCATACAATGTTACACAGCCTACTCTTAAAATCTTCATTGTTACATAAATCAGCCCCCACCTGATAACACAAAAAACATGTTAAAACCCTTGTGAAACGCTCGTTGTCACAAAAGAAAAAGACTATTGCCATTAAACGCTTGTAAAACACTCATTATTCAAAAACTGCTTAAAACACAATTATGAAAAGTTACTTTGTCAGCAACTTTCTTCATGATATGCCACATGCATAACCTACGCCTTGTATTTGGAAACACAGCTGCAATAGCTTGCTTCATAGCAGGGTCTTGATCAGTAACAACAACCTTTGGTGCATGATCAAATGACTTAAGAAACATTTGCAATAACCATGTGTACGATTCAATAGTTTCAGAAGCTAGTAATCCAGCACCGACAGTAACACTATGACAATGGTTATCAATTGTCGTGAACGGGACAAAAACCATCTTGTACCTGTACATATAAAATCATATAAAATAGACACAAAAACATATACATACAAAAAATCCTATACATACACACAAACTTACTTGTTAGTCTTAATGTAGCATCAAAAGATATAATATCCCCAAATGCAAGATAATTACTCTTTGAAGTCTCATCAGCCCAAAACATACGAATTAACTCACGATTATCATTCAAATAATATTCAAAAGAATATTCGGATGAAAATGTTTTCTTCGCACACAATCTCTGAACAATCATCTCAGCATCATACTCTCCAATATAACAATTCAAACCTTGTTTAAAATTCTTACAATCATCTTTAGTTGCTCCTACCTTTTCAAACCCACCGTACTGTGTTCTCATAAGGTTAAACGCTTTAACAGGTCCCAAGTTCATATTAGACATCTCATAAATAGCTTCCTCTTGGACATGTGTTAACTTTCTAGCAGAACGAACAAACTTCATATTAGAATCTGCAACCATTTTATGATTATGGCCTTCAACAAAATCATCTACTTGAAAAAATTCACCGTTAACAGATTTCAACTGTATATGTGCTCTACAACCACATCTAATTGGCGGCCTCTTCCTCCTTTGGTAATATGGCTTGCTTGATTCATTACAATCACCTTTTGAATCATACATTTTAGCTGGCTTGTGACCTTCTTTACAACATGTAAAGTACTTAGTCTTTAATACACCACCATGCATGTAAGATCCACCTTCACGAGCCCCAAATTCAGCTTTTTTAGCATATTCACTATAAAAATCAAATGCTTGATCAATTGACGAAAACATCATTCCTTTAACAGGTCTGTATGAAGAAGCAACTTCAGGAATGATATCAACCCCTTGACCTTCAACCAAAACACTTGAATCATCTACACAAAAACATCAATATAAAAATTATAATCCAAACACGCTATAAAACGCTCAATAATTATAATCAAAACCATTTTAACAAACATAATAGTAACACGCTCATATTATACAACATTATAATCAGCTCATAATCAGACATATTAACACGCTCATGATACGTACGTTCGTATTATGAAACATCAAAAATAAAAAAGACGGTCCTAATATGAACACGCTCGTAACACGCTATAAAACTAAACTAATTCAATTATCATGTGATTCTTATGAGAACTAACGTACAGATTATAAACGTATACAACTACAGTTAATTAATTCAAACACAACAAAAACTTACATTCGCGATCGTCTTCCATTTCAAAACCCTAAAATCACAAAAATTGCTTGAAAAACTGGTTCATGTACTTAACAGAGCACAATTGATAGTTTTAGGTACAAAAATTGAATCGTAAAATAAGAAATTGATTTTTAATAAGCTAAATATCAGAATCGTAACCGTTTTTACGCAAATTACCAAATTTAAATGACAAATCAAAAAGACAATCATACCCTTCTCGCTTAAAATAACACGGGATCTGCTCAATCGCTTTCAACTGAATGGTAAGTGTAGATCGACGCTTCCTGTTGTCGTGTACGGTTTCGTACGATAGCGATTAGCGTATATATATATATATTATTTGGATTTTAATTATTTTATACAATATAATATACAATATAAAACATTGTCCATGTTTGGATTTATAAACAAGATAAAGATGAAGATCACTACAAAATACGATGTAATATAAAAATATCGGTCTTAATGTTTTATTTTTAAAACAAATCAAACACTAAGTTTTGATTTTTAACTTAAAACTAATAGTGCATAAATATATCGAAACCTTATTAAAAATGTCATATCTAAAAATTATAGTAATTGAATTTATGTATTACATATAATTTATTTTTATTATATTTTTTATCTGTGTGTAACACGGATTCTAATCTAGTTTATAATATACTTGGATCTAGTTTGGTCCATTGATGGTTGGTTATATTTATTTATGGATTGAACATTGAATGGACTCGCTACTTAATTATTATGTTGGTTCGTTTGTGTTCATTTAAGTGTGTGTATTTGTATTCGCTTATGCTTGTTTGCATTCGTTCTTGTTTGTTCATATATGTTCATTTATATCCGTTTACCTTTTGTTAAATTATGTTTGTTTATATTCATAAACTGTTATAATGTTAATTAAGATCCATTTATGTTTGCTTATGTTGGTTTATGCTCATTTTTGGATAAAACATTGAATGGATCATTTGCTTAATGTTTTATCTTTGTTCGTTTACGTTCATTTGTTATAATTTGGATATTATTTTGTGAAATGCTTTCTTTAAGTTAAATTAAAAAGAAAAATAATCAATAATTTAACTAAATTCTTATAGAGAAAGTAAATTAGGGTTTGATGAATAAAAGAGTTAAAAAAAGAGATATTATAACATGTTTAATGGCTATATGGGTTTAGTGATTTCCATGATCCACTTATTGTTTTTATTATAAAAGTGTTTCTTAACATTAACAATATACTCTTTTTAAAAATAGGATATTATTTTTTAGTATATCCAAATCCTTGTGATTATTTTTTAACTTAATGAGATGTTATAACCGTTTAAGGGCTATTCGGGTTTAGTGATATTTAAACCCATGAATTAAGGTCAAACACATTAGATGTCACAATTTACAACTGAAGTCATATGTTGGCTTGAGATGGGGTGTGGAGTAACAGAGAACTTTTAGAGTTTTCGTGTATATATATTTAAGATACATTAAGCTACAACAATTGAATAGATTAATTATTACTAATTTTGTTCAAACTCTAACAAGTAATAATATTTACTTTAGTACGTGTCACTATAATTACTTTAATTTTTCTTATACTTCAACGTTGAAAGTTGTTTGTAAATGACCAACCATGTTTTAAATTGGTTTAATAATAAAAATATTCAATAGTTAGTAATAAAAATTATAACACTTATAAAACAACATTTTGAGGTAAGATATAATTAAAAGTGGTTAGATAAGATGTAAATCGATTTTCATGTTAATTCCTTTTTTTTTTCAAAATACAATCAATTTTTGTAAATTTTGCAAATATCCATCCATCCATCCAATTGTAAGTCCCCTGACGTCTATAGATCTAACAAGCAAATCACGAAAATAACGTCTTGGATTTCTTCTCGGTTGTGTCACTTTCGTAAACGTACCCGCAAAACCGAATAATACAAATTGCCAAGGAATTCATGAAGAATATAAATTTATATGTCCATGGTGAGCTTGATGGGCTTTATGTCCATCACCACAAGCCTATTATACTAATTTAACCATTCCACCAACACAACTTTCTAACAAACCTTCTTATGAAATAACTATTAATTACAATAATGATAAAACAATAACGATGAACAATTATCGTCGTTGACATATGACGACGACAAATAGCGATGCCGACGTAAAAACGGTATCGAAGTCATGTCGGACCAAATAGTTCATCTTGCGTAAATTGATGTGTCCCATTCTTTGATGCCATAAATAGACTCTTTCTCCGATGCTTTACTAATTAATTAGGTAGGAACATCCATTTTAGTGTTCTTGCACCCATATCGAGGATATAAATTTCTCCTGTAACTCTTGTTAGAATCCACTCTTTAGAGAAATAGACTCTTTCTCCGATGCTTTACTATATAATCAGGTAGGAACATCCATTTTAGTTTTCTTGGCACCCATATCGAGGATATAAGTGCCATTTCTCCTGTTAGCTCTTGTTAAAATCCACTCCTTAGAAATAACAAATCCTAGCTTCACAAGCAACACTCAGTCTTGGTGAAATAAGTCGAAAGGTCTTTATCACAAATTTAAGAGAAACTTAAATTTTACTTAAATTCTTCTACATAATGGACATGGTCAAAGCTTACTCTTTCATTTGTTTTAGTTCCTTCACCACTGATTATTCCTTCATTATCATCAGAAAACACCACGTATCTATCATTTATCGGTTTGAAATAAACTAGGATGTCTTTACATTGTGTCATGCACCATGTATTGTTGAGTTTTCTCATTGGATGAACCTACACAAAAACCAATTATCAGTTTTCAAGAGAAACCCAAACCACACTAGTCTTGGGTCGACCAGACAAATCAATAAAAGTTGGAAATTGTAATTCACAATCTAACACCATCTAAAACCAATGGAATAACAAGAACCTATTGAACAGTCAAACGGTTCATGATTAGTTAATTGTGATGTTTAATTTTATTCATTTGAATTATAAACATTTTTATTTTGATTTTATGAAGAAGGTGGAAAACAAATTTAATTTAATTTTGACTGTTCGCGTGTCGGTCTATGTTTTAAAGCATCACGGTTTTTCTTTCCCGATCGCTTATACATAGGTTTATTATTAGAATTTGTTGGGTTTCGTAGGCCTTTTCGGTGTAGGCCCGGTTTATTATTTGAAGTCTAAAGGGCAGGCCCGACCCGGTTTGGATTTCTTGTTTAATAAGATACAAACCCTAAGTGTATCTCTATATATTCGATATCGTGTACTTGTAATCGTTGTCACTCAATAAAGATATACCTAGTTGCCAGCCGTGGATGTAGGTCAGTTTAGACCGAACCACGTTAAATCCTCGTGTCGTTTATTGCTTTCGTGTCGTGTTCAGTTTCGTGTGTGCGTTTAATCCTAACAAGTGGTATCTAGAGCTTAGGTTCGGATCACACGAAGAACACGTAGAACCATCCGGTCGCCGCCGCATCAGAATCGGTTAAGGGTCGGCAGATAATTAACCGCCGCTACCTAGTTTTTGTTGCTGCCGCTGCAAGTTGCCGTTAGGGTTTACGGTCGCCATCGTCATCCGTAGATCACGGCTTGGGTTCTGTTATTTATCAGAAGGCAATTAACACCGCACCACCACCAGTATATCGCTGCCAACATCGCCGTTGAAAACTACCACCGCCCAGATTTTAGATCCGAGAAGAAGAGGAAGGCAGGGTGAGTTCAGTTAGGTTCGGCAGATTATTGAAAGAACGAGATTATTTCTTTTTTATTGCTGTTTGAATTTGAGAAAGAGAAGACGAAGAAGTTGTGCTATTTGACTTTTCTTGTTCGGCTTTCAAGGAAAAGAGAAACATCAATCTCTTTGTTCCTGTGCTCGTTGTTCCTCACAGCAAAGTAACAAAGAAAAGAAAGGTGTTTTTTTTATTTGGTGTTAACTTTGACCTAGTATACTAGGCCTCGTGGAGGACATTTAACAAAGGGCAGGAGGCCCAAAATTTGTAGGTGTTTTTTACATTAATTAAGTGGGCTGCCATCAGCTTATTTAATTTGAGTGGGCTAGCTAGGCTAAGATATAATTGTTGGGTCAAAGTACGAGTCAAGAACGGTTATATCAAGATCCTATTTTTTTAAGAACCGTTGTCAATCAGAAGAACCGTTGAAGAAACGAAGAACCAGTGCCAACCGCGTTTGTCAGGTGTTATCGTTTCAGTTTAAAGTTTCTGATTTTCAGTTCGTATTTTCGATGCGTTTAAAATAGGTTGATTGTTTAATGGAGTTCAGTAGAACAATCGTTAAGTTCAGGCTCGTGCGGCTGTGTCTGTCTCTGTTTTTATCCAGTTTTTCGTTTTAGTCATTGTTATGGCAGAAGACCGATACAGAAGTTTGATGGACAGAAGTTCGGTTGGTGGAAGGTGCAGATTGAGGCACTACTTTTTCAGAAAGACTTGGATGTAGTGTTTGAGGATGAAAAACCAGAAAAGTTGTCAGAAACAGAGTGGAATAAGTTAGACAAGAAAGCTAGGGCTTATATTACATTATCGTTGTCGGAAGATGTGGCGTTTAACGTCATGAAAGAAACCACAGCCCGTGGTATGATGGACGCACTATCCAATATGTATGAGAAGCCTTCGGCATCAAATAAGGTCTATCTTATCAGAGAGCTAGTGACAACTCGAATGAAAGAGGGTGGGTCAGTTACAACGCATATCAATAATCTTAATTCGAACCTCTCCCGCTTAGTGTCAGTCGGCATTAAGTTTGATGATGAAGTTCAAGGTTTGTTGTTATTATCATCTTTGCCCGACAGTTGGTCGCAAACAGTGACTGCAGTTTGTTGTTCGTCTACAAAAAATACTTTTGATGGGATTCGGGATTTGATTCTTGGAGAAGATTCAAGACGCAAGAATTCAGGTAAATCATCAAGTGATATATTAGTCACAGAAGGTAGAGGTAGGGGAAACAACGAGGCAGTGGGAGTAGGAAGAGGAGTCAGTCTAGGACTCGTAATGATATTGAATGCTGGGGTTGTAAAGAGAAGGGATACTTCAGGAATCAGTGTCCGAATGGCAAGAAAGAGGTGAATGTTACAGAAGTTAACATTGCAGAAGAATGCCCAGAGGATGAGTTTTACGTTCTTAGTGTTGAGGATAGAGTTGATGCTTGGGTGATGGATTCTGGTGCATCGTTTCATGCCACTCACTGTAGTGAAATGATGAAGAATCTTAAGGTTGGGGATTTTGGAAAGGTTCGACTTGCGAACGATGATATTCTAAAGGTTACGGGTATGGGAGATGTTGATTTGATAACATCAGCCGGTACTTCTTGGACTTTGAAAGATGTTAGGGTTATTCCAAGTTTGAAGAAAAGTTTGATTTCAGTTGGGCAGTTGGATGACCAGGGTTACGATGTTAAGTTCGGGAATGGGCAGTGGAAAGTAGTCAAAAGGAATCTCCTTGTTGCTCGTGGCAAGAAAATGGGTTCGTTGTATATGGTCGATATGTCACCGAAAGGAGTCGATCCAGTTTTGGTGAAAGACAAAGTCCGGTTCACAGAATCTCGTGGGCAGAAGAAGGTTCGTTTTGCGAGTAACAAACCCAGAGCCAAAGTGAAGATTCAGGATGAACGAGCTAGGAAGGTTAAATCAGTCAAAGGACATCGTGACAGTGGGAGCACAGGTCGTGTTTCAGTTATAGTTCAAGGTCGACAGTGGATTAGGAAAACCAGTATTCTAGCTGTAAAAGTCTCTCCAGTGAATTACTTGCTGAATATGGAGAGTGTTTGTTCTCAGGGTATCTCAGGATCCGGTAGTTTGTTTAAGTGGGAGCCGGTAGGGACAGAGAACGGGTCAGGGGCAGTTTTAGCCGTTACTGACGTGTTGGAGCTCCGGGGAGCTTCAACGGGCCTTCAGGTTAATTGATGAGAAGGCGGTGACAACTAGAAGATGGTTAATATTCGGATTACAGAAATACAATCAGGAGTGCAGACGAGAGTACTCAAGGCCTCCGAGTGGGAGTTTGTTGGGTTTCGTAGGCCTTTTCGGTGTAGGCCCGGTTTATTATTTGAAGTCCAAAGGGCAGGCCCGGCCCGGTTTGGATTTCTTGTTTAATAAGATACAAACCCTAAGTGTATCTCTATATATTTGATATCGTGTACTTGTAATCGTTGTCACTCAATAAAGATATACTTAGTTGCCACCCGTGGACGTATGTCAGTTTAGACCGAACCACGTTAAATCCTCGTGTCGTTTATTGCTTTCGTGTCGTGTTCAGTTTCGTGTGTGCGTTTAATCCTAACAGAATTAACAACCTGAACATACTTATCATGAAGAACAAGTGCTTTTCTCTTAAGTTTGGTTGGACAATTTCTTGCGAGATGACCAATCACATTTCAATGAAGACAAGTTCTTTTGTTTATAAATTGTTGTTTCCCTGAAAACTTGTTGTTACATGCAGCAAAACGAAAAGTAGAGGAAGAGGTAGAAGCATGACTTTGTGATCTTTGTTCCAATATTAAATAGTTAATAAAATAAATATTTTTTTCCTTTTGAAATCTCTTGTTTCTTTAGAAACTAAGCCTCCATTGCCAATTTTTTTTGTTTAGATTTTTCGTAGGGGACAAACGTCTTTGAAGGTTCAAATATCTTGGACGAAGTAGGTTTTGAAAATATGTTTTCTGTTTATACAGGATCAATATTATCCATTGACTTTTCATCATGACAAAACACACTCCTAATTCTTAAATTGTTAAAATATGCAATTGACAGGTTCATGTTGAAACTTAAGATTGTTATCACGATTATCAACTTTCACATATATGTTCCGAGGCTGTAAAGATCCCTTCTCATTTTCATTAGATGCATGGGAGATATTTACATCCTCAGCTAAAAAATAACCTGAAACAGAATTATCATTAATCATAGTTTCGAACACCACATCATCAACACAATCAACAATTATAGAATTTAAGTTATCAGTTACATGCATATTAATAGAGTCAACAAATATGTCATCCTCATTGATACATTTGTTATTAAAAGAAGATAAAGTCGAATCTTCAACCAAACTAGCATCCTCTTGCTGCTGGCAATCACTAGCTACTGTACATTTAACCGAATTAACGTTAGATATACCATAGTTGGGAGGGCCAACAACCAGTGGCGCAACTGAAGCAAATTTGGTTACATGGTCATTCTCTGGATTTGAAGTGTAATTATGGTTAAATAGAGGTTTGACAACACTGTAACCAATTCCATTGTTGTTGACAGAACGTTGTTTAGATTCATTCATATACTCTACAATTTATGAAGAGTTATTGAATTCCATCGAATGCATGTCAAGCATATGCATCTTTTCTTGGGAAGCCAACATATCTTGTTTTGTTGTATTTGAAGCCTTAAGATCCTCTATGTTCACAAGAGAGATCATCCAAATTATCTTTCATTTTCCTAAAATCTTTGGTTTTTGCTTCAGTTTTAGCTTTTAAATTTTTTTCATTATCTTTTAGTTTTCTATTGGCGGCACCAAGGTTTTCACAATCACTGATTATTTATTCATTATGAACTTTATATCTACCTGTAGTTACCACGTGAACAAGACAGTTAGGGCGTGTAGAATAATCATGCACATAATTATGAGAAATAGAATCATAACATAACCACCAATTTGGCGGTCGACAGTGGTGTGACATGCGCCATGAGAGAAACCTTAGATGCGCCCACAAACTCTTCCTTCTTCTCATCATTAATAGCTCCCTTCACTGTCATATTAAGTAAACTCTTCCACAATACCTTCCATATTTTCATCAGCCGACACAAACCCGACTTCCTCATCAGCAATCTTCACTTTCTCATTAGCAACATACTCTTCTTAAACCTTAGCAACAACCTTCTCAACCTCATCACTATCAGACTTAGCAAACAAATCAATATTAACCACAAACTTCTCTTCATGTTGACCCCAATGCATACCATCTCTCTTTTAAGCAACCATAACTTTAGAAGTCTTTTCATTATGTGGTTTTGAGTAGGAAGTAGGCTTGGTAAAACTAGAAAGAGGTTCATTTGAAGGTTTATACTCCCTACTAAAGTGTCCTAATTCATGAAACATGTAGCACTTTACCTTGATTTTATCAAATCCAATCTTTGACTTACCATTTCGGTGACCATATTTCTTCAAGAACTTCTTGGTACGAACTGTTAGCATGGGCATTTGCCATTGAAGATAGGGGTGTGCGCGGTTCAGTTCGGTTATTTTTGGTTAATAAACGATATAAAAAATGGGCGAAAGTTTTGCTTAATAATACATGAAATGAATCCAAAAATACATGAAATGAAGGCATAACTACATGAAGTGAAGATATAAATATATGAAATTGAGATACTAGTACAAGGAATTGAGATATAAATACATGAAATGATAGTAGTAAACTATTAATATGTATAATACATGAATAAAGGAAAAAATGCTAGAAAATATGAAAAAAATTGTAACAACTCGGTTTTTTCATTTTCCGACCTGTTTCGATATTTGGAAAATTTTATTAATAGAATATTGCGTCTATAGTGTTATTATTATTTTATTATCATTTGTTTATTATATTTATTTAATACATATAAATAACTTTCAAAGATATACCTTTTTAACCTTAACTATACTTTAACCCATTTATGTACCCCTATCTTTAGTTGAGGGACCAAATAGCAAATCTGATTATTTTAACCCCCCTAAACCCGTTAACCTATATACCCGTACCCGTTTATCATGCCCATTCCACAAACCTGCAACTGTTTAGCTAGCTTGAGCCACAATTGCCGTTGTAATATTGGAAATTGAATCATGCATATTCTTATTCATGCCATAACATGTTCACTGACACTATAATCATGGAATGAGATCAATTCTTGATGCGTATTGTCTATATTAACTAACCGTGGTATATTGGTATTATACCATTAAACAACGATTAAAATTCAATTAAATTGACTTGCATGTTCATATAACCATCGCAATCAAAACCCCTATATTCAATTTCGTTAATATAATCTGCTAGTACTTGTTCTTAATTTCTTTCTGTCTGTCGGGATATCGAACAATAAAACCTCAATGCTTAACCATATTAGGTAATTGTTTACATGTTCTTGTTCGTCTATATGTAATATTCATTAACCCTATGGTTAATCGGCCCAAAGTTTAACGGATTGGCCGATTTGATTTGTTAGGGTTCATAGTATGAACTTGTGTTAAAACTGTCTGGTTTTATTATATATGATTCAAGTTTATGATCAACTAACACCCTAGCCCTGATGGCTAGTGGTGTGTGTGTTAATGATCAGGGGGCTGGATGGCGCAGGTTCGAGCCCCTCCAGACCCGTTTTGGTCTTTTATATTTGGGAAACATATGTTATGTATTATATTAGTTCTTATAACCAATTAAATTATATTATAAGTATTATAAATATAATAAATAATTATTATTTAATTAAAAATCGTCATATTAACTCATCATTTTTTCGAGTCTTTGTTAAAACAATATATATATATATATGTGTGTGTGTATTCGAATATCTAGTAAGTATTAATAATTGTTAATGGTTTAGATAATAATGATTTTTAAAAATGTTTTAATTTAAAATACATAACATAAAATATATAAAATATATCTTATTATTTTACATAATTTTTGGTCAAGTATTTTATAAACAAATGTATTTTTATATATAAATATTTATTATTTTATTTACTACAATTTAATACTTTTTGAGTAAAGGTATTTATATATTAATACTAATATAATTTTTATAACCGTTATAAAATATTCTTCAAAATAAATTGTTTAAACTCTCGATTTTCCATTCGTATCTCAAATTCTTTATTAATCCATTTAATAATCCGTTATGTTTTCTGCCATTATTATTACAAAGGGTTTTCCGTTGATACATCTTGACGACCGTGACGTTTATTTTATTACTGTTCTTATCGCATTCATTTACCTTCGCTTATTTGATAAGGTGAGTAATCACTCATCTTCTTTTATTTGTTTTCCAAATGTTTTGGGGACATATGCGTACTTACATTATTTACTTATTATTAGTATTCACACTAGCAACTGTTAACTTTGTGTGCTATCAAATATGTGCCTAACTTGCTACTTGTAAATTTGTTTATTTGAACGCATTCAGATTGGTCCAACATATTCACATTTAGTATGATCATTCGACCATCGTAGTAGCCAAATCCCAATTCGCATGGAGATGGTTTTACCGACACTCATTTATTTACTCATTTGGCTTAATTGTATATCCAATAATGACAGTTTGCTTATTTTTCTCATATTATATTGTATTGAATTAACTGGTGTTTTTCTTACTCAACCTAGTGTTGAGAAAATATATCTATTTCATAAACCTATGCAGGGTTTAGACTGAATTTAATGCAAGCTTTTGGAAGAGATTTAGATGCTTCTTTAAGTTAGAAGAATATTATCAAGACACAACTTATCAAGACTTAGATTTGAATTTACTTGTTTTTGTTTAACGAGTTGTACTTTGTTATTTGAAATGGTTTGAATATTTAATTGAATTTAATAGATATTGCCACTTTTAATTATTGCATGATAGTACCTTGAGAGTTGTGAACAATCAATTCACGCCCCGACATTTCCGCGTTAGGTTGGGGTGCAACAAAAATGAACAGTTCGGTGCTGTTCAGTTAATTTCGGTTACTTCGGTTCGGTTCTGTTGGTTTTCGGTCCGATTTAGGTTAACAATTCGGTTATTGCTCACCCCTAATTGACGATCCATTTTGTCGAGGGATTCGTAGTTGATCTGTTCCAAGTCTTTGTGAATGAGGGAAGGATCTGCGAGGTGACCCACAAAAAATGCTTAATAAGAAGATAGAAACGAAGTGAACATTGCTAAATGTTACTCAGGAACATGGACATTTCCTTGATATGACAATTGATGTTTAGTTGATGAACTGCTCGAACTCTCCTTGTTTCCAAATCCAACATCATGATTAACTATACTATCATCACCATTATCACCATCAACCCCGGAAAAGAATGCTACTTCATATGTGGAAGTATTGTTAGCATTTGAGTAATACATTAATGGATACTGAAGCTGTTGATCTTCACTGGTGTTTTAAATTTTCGTATCCATGTTATAAGTTTGAGTTTAACAATGAGATTGCTTATTGTCATATCAGAAAGATCCTGACACTTCAAGAAGAATGTATATATCTTCCAATTTGGTGGTAAGGCATTTAACAGTCTAAGGTTAATCTCTTCCCGAGTGAAGATTATATCAAATTTGTCACACTTGCTAAGTAAATGTGAAAAATGAGTGATGATATCCTCAAGTCACTCATTTTTCATGTACTTGAAAAACACGGAATTGTTTCTTGAGTAAGGCCATCTTCCCTTTATTAATTCAATATTGCCTTCGAAGCGATGTTCTAAGGGGTCCCATAAATCCTTGGAAGTTTTCTGCTGTTGAAAGCTGAGAATGATTGCATCGACTAATCCCCTGGTAAGAATGGAATAGGCTTTCTGTTCACACAACTATTCCTCATTTTTTACCTCAGTGTATTCATTCGTACACGGACGATCAACGGTAGCAGGATTGTGAGGTACGCAATAGCCTTTTTAAACACACAACCAACACTTTGCATCAAGCGACACAAGAAGTGCCTTACAATGAGGTTTCCATTTCAAATAATCCCCCATCTTAGTAAGCATCGGTGGCTTGCTAAGTGTCACGATCTGTTGGTCACTAAGATTAACATCCAATGAAGACACGCTGACCAACTTCAATTCTAGTCTCTAAGTTGATTTCTAGCCTAACAAACTTGATTTTTCGTCGCAAACACTTGAAAAATTGTCACATAAAGTCACAAAAAATAGATTCTAAAGTTTGAGAATGAAAGGAAATAGCGAGGAAAGCTAATTTTGGAAATTAATTTAATTATTTTTTTGTGAGCAGGTGGGTGCGAGCAAGTGGTTGGTGAGCATGGTGCGAGCAAAGAGTGGCGAGCAGGGAGTGGCAAAGGAGAGTGGCAAGCGGGTGGGTGGCGAGCATATTTTTGAGAGCATCTTTTGGTGGAGTCTGAGCCAACCAATTACCAACTAAAAAAATCAATTATTCATTTTTGAAAAGAAATTTTATAAATTTTATAAGAAAAAAACAAAAAAAATATTCATCATCCAAAATTGCTATAATTCCAGATCTGCTAAATTACTATCCAAATAAACAATAAAATTTCAAACCTGATCCAAAAACACCTTTGAATCGGTTTAGATATGAGTTTGTTGAACCAAATATGAACCAAACCAAAACACTAAAAAACACACGATTTTAACTACAAAATCGACACAAAAACAAACTGAAACTAGCACAAAGGCTCTAATACCACTTTTAAGTCCCTTGACGTGTATGGATCTAACAAGTTTCAAATCTAATTATCTTCGGATGAGGGGAAATCAACCGAAACGATGAACGAATCAAAACCATGTAGTAACTAGAAATGAGCAAAAGAAAAGATGTTGAACAAGAGCACATCACCAAAATAATGTTGGGATCAAGAATGATCAAAGAATATTGGAGTTTTCTCAACCTACTCAAGAAAATAGCTAAGTATGGAATACAAGCAAAATAGGCACTTCGAGCAAGCCTAATAATTATTCAAGCATGATATCTTACATCGAGAAAGGCTGTCTTCTGAAATTCTTCTAAGTGTTTAGTTCAAGAAAACTGCACTTCATCTAGCAAGGTTGTTCTTCAGTTGAGCAAGGTTTTCTTTAGAGAAAACTCTTGACTTAGCTAAGCTTAAACCAAGTAATTTGGTGGATCGAGCAAGGTTATAATAATGGTGATCTCAAGCACACTTGTAGAAAGTTAAATGGAATTTCACTAAGTAATTCTACGAGCAAGGTTCAACATCGAGCAAGCTACAGTATCCCAAGAACACTTAGTTTGTTTGAATAAGTTTTAGACAAAAGGTTGAAGAGATCAAGAAGAACAAGTTTGCTCGTAGGATATTATTGAGCAAATTTTGATATTATCATGAAGTTTGAAGTCTACTTGAAGAATATTTTATAAAGGAAAATATTCTAAGTAAAGCTTGCTTGGAGTATTGTTCCAACACACTTATGGATTACAAGGTTGCTCGATAAAGACAAAAGCTTACTGGAAGTCCTGCTTACACTTGTAATAATTTTGAATACGTTTGAATATGTTTTTCCAATGATTAGGGTTTCTGGAAGGTGTCAGGTGTGCCTATTTAAGGAAAGTTTAGGTCACATTTATGGGTGGGCGTGAACAGTGATTGACGGCTGATTAAACTTTCTTAGCAAACGGAAAATCCTTGTATGGAAGCCTCACCTGACATTCCACCTAAAAACCCTAAAATTATTCCTTTGTGTTAAAGAATACTATCAATGGAAATCTTTTGAGTGTCTTGTGTGTTTGTCATCTTTATGTTATTTCAGAACATCTTCATTACTATTGATTCCGCCTCTAGTATTCAACGGGTTTTTACATTAGCATATTCTTAACCATCTTGTCAACATTAAGTTGTTGGTTACGAGGTTGATAGTGAGAATAATCGATCCTAAAAAATAACCTTTTGAATTTCTTCTCGGTTTGTGTTGGTTTCGTAAACGAACGCCCAAAACCGAATAATACAAAATGGCAAGTGTTAAAGGAATTCATGAAGAATTTATGGTGACATGGTGGGCTTTCCACCAACAAAACTTTCTAATAATCCGTCTTACGAAATTAATATTAGTTACAATAATGATAAAACAATAACGATGAGAAATTATAGTCGTCGACAAATGACGACGACAAAGGGTTATAGCAAACCTGAATAACTCTTAAAAGGGTTATAACATCACATTTATTTATAAAATAACCCCTTAATCATCTAACAGTAACTTTCACGGGTCATGGGTCTCATCAAACCTGGATAGCTCTTAAATGAGTTATAATATCTTATTTATTCGTAAAACCATCATCACCCCTAATTTAATTCTGCTCGTCTACATTTTCTCTGTCGTTGGTCTATCCCCTCCATCAACGCTTAATTTTAGATTACCACCCACCATCGTCAACCTCCCCTCTCATGCGTCATCCACCATCGTCACGTACATCAACCGTCCCTTTTTCATAAGACAAATATTTGTGTTCATGTTTGTTCATTTAAAAAAATAACATGTTCATGTTCGTTTATGTTTGTCCGTTAAAAATAAAAAAAACTACACATCTCAATTGAAAGAGCCTAAACATTAATAAATATAATGAACGTAACAAACTAATATACATGTATTAAATAAAATAAACTACGTTAAAAATAAAACAAATTCTTACAAAATATAAAATAGCAAAATGATTCAAAACAAAAACCTAAATAAACCACCGTTTATAATATTTGAAATCAGCTAATTTTTCAACAAACTATATTAATTATATTAATGTATTGTTTATCATAAATCCCACTTTTTATAATACGTGTTTCTAAGTTCTTTCATTAAATATAATTATGATAAGATAGTTCGGTGCCTGGGTTTGTTCGGGGGTATGAAGTTCATCATAAATGAAGTGAGGATCTAGCTAAATTAGTTAGCAATTGGATCAAAAGTTATTGAAAGGTTGGGATGTGTTCCCTTATTCCTATTTTTTCAAGTTCCACATAAAACAGCCCCACACATAAAATTACAACATTTATAGAAATATGCTACATAACAATATATGAAATTTATAATTTTGACAATTGCTTGAAATATACGTGACAACATATTAATTATTCCTATGATCCAAATGAATGATTTAATGCTCAATATATAACTTTGATTATATCTTACTACTTTTCTGTTTTATAAAACATGTTTAATTATTCATTGAAACTGATTTTATTTCTAAATGAATTTGATTGTATATGGCTATGTCTTAGTGAATTTTGCGTTTTGTAATGTCTAGGTTCTTGCCATTCTTGGATAAGTTATAAAATAATATTTTCGTTTTTAAAAAGATTATAAGTAATTTAATTACGTTAATGAGTACAATGAGAGATATATAACATGATATATCTAGGGATATAAACGTAACGAACGAAACATGATAAGAATATGGTTTCCTATTTTATGTTAGAGATTAATAAAATTTAAAAATATAAATTTATGTTTTATGCCCTTTCCTTGAAATATATGTGGCAGTCTATTAATTATTCCTATGATCCCTATTATCCAAATTAATGGTTTAATGCTCAAAATATAACTTTGATTATATATTACTACTTTTCCTTTTTTAAAACATGTTTAATTATTTATTGGAACCTGATTATCTCTAAATGAATTATATTGTATGTGGCTATGTCTTGGTGAATCTTGCCTTTGTACTGTCTAGTTCATACTGGTCTTGGATAAGTTATAAAATCCTATTTTCATTCTTAAAAAGATTATAAGGAATTTAATAGGGTTAATTATTTATTTAACACATGTGTCAGTCTATTAATTATTCCTGTGATCCAAATGAATACTACTTTTCCTTTTATAAAACATGTTTAATTATTTATTAAAAAACTGATTATCTCTAAATGAATTTGATTGTATATGGCTATGTCTTGGTGAATCTTGTGTTTGTACTGTCTAGTTCTTGCTAGTCTTGGATAAGTTATAAAATCCTATTTTCATTCTTAAAAAGATTATAAGGAATTTAATAGCGTTAATTACCATAAGGAGAGTTATATAACATGCTTATACTTAGGGCTGTAAACGAATCAAATGAAACAAGGCGAGAATATGGTTTCCTACTTTATGTTTGGGAATTATAAAATTAAGGAACATAAAATAAATAAATCTACAAAAGCTTTCATGAACAACATATACAAATGAACATGAACGAATGTTTATTAACACATTATCAAATGTTCATGAACACAACTGAACGGATGAGGCGTTTATTCATGTTCGTTTGTTTAAATAATCGAACAAAGTTTTATGTTCATGTTCACAGTGGGGGGCCTGATATTGTTTTCTATGGGTTCAGGATTTTTTGTTCTTTGATTTTTTTTTTCAACGTCAAAGTTTTCGGGCCCGGATGGGTCGGGTTGGTCATTCGGCCAAATAAATAAAACATAATATCACTACAATAAAAAAAGTACATCGTCACCATTAAAACAAAATACATAGTCATATTAAATAAAAATTTTTACATGGATGCTCTAAAATTAAATGGCATGTACTCAAAATATCACAAAAACGACAACATGCTAGCTGAAGAAAATGAGCAAGGCTTTCTTTAGAGCAAACTCTTGACTTAGCCAAGCTTAAACCAAGTAATTTGGTGGATCGAGCAAGGTTTCAATAATGGTGATCTCAAGCACACTTGTAGGAAGTTGAATGGAATTTTAATAATGACTTCTACGAGCAATGTTCAACATCGAGCAAGCTACAGTATGCTATGCACACTTAGTTTGTTTGAATAAGTTTATAACAAAATCTTAAGAGATCAAAAAGAATAAGTTTGCTAGTAGGATATTATAGAGCAAAGTTTGATATTATCATGAAGATTGAACTCTGCTTGAAGAATATTCTAAGGAAAATATTTTGAGTAAAGCTTGCTCGTAGAACTGTTCCAGCACACTTAAAAGCTTACTCGAAGACTTGTTTACACTTGTAATAATTTTGAATACGTTCGAATATGTTTTTCAAATGATTAGTGTTTCTGGAAGGTGTAGGTGTGCCTATTTAAGGAAAGTTTAGGTCACATTTATGGGTGTGCGTGAACGGTGATTGATGGCTGATTAGACTTTCTTAGTAAATAGAATATCCTTGTACGGAAAGTAGCCTTACCTGACATTCCACATTGAAACCCTAAAGTTATTCCTTTGTATTAATGATTAATATCAATGGAAATCTTTTGAGTGACTTGTGTGTTTGTCATCTTTATGTTATTTGAGCATCATCTTGATTACTATTGATTCCTCCTTTAGTATTCATCGGATTTTTACGTTAGCATATTCGTAACCGTCTTGTCAACATTAAGTTGTTGGTTACGAGGTTGATAGTGAAAATAATCGATCCTGACAAGTGATATCAGAGCTTCATTTTGCTCTTGTGAAGACCAACGTGTTGCTTTGATGACTGATTGTGAATCTTTTACTAAATATTATTTGATTTTGAAGAAGAGTACGATGGCGTCAGTTGAGCACTGTTTCATTGAGTTGCGATATCAGCTGTTATGTTCTTCATTTTTCAAATCTATAATCATTTTAAGGTTTAAAAGTATTCTAATCTTAGATTCACCTTGATTATTGTCTGTTTTGAGTCTAGATCTTGGTTTAATCCATCTGTTTTCATCAGATTTAGGGATTTTATCCTCAGATCTAAGTATTTTTTAATATCTGTTAAAATTTTTAAGTAATATTAATTTCCAAAGCTTATTAAAAATACCAAAAACATTTTCAAACAAATGGATGACCAAGAAGTGTTTACTAATAAGATTCCAATATTATTAGGTCAAGAAATTTATATTAAGTGGAAAGCTTTCTTTGAGGCTGCTGTCTGCTACAATGACACTGAAATGTGGAACTCCATGAAAAATGGTCATTATGTTCCCACTGAAGCAAAAAACAACAATCAGGTTCTTGAAAGACAAATGAATAAAAAGGATGAAAATGCTCTTTTATGTTACAACTGGATTTGTCATGGGAAATATTGACTAGTGTGAATCATCACACATCTGCAAAATCTAAGTATGATTCTGTGGTTAAAATGTTTGAAGGAAACACTGAATTGAAGGACATAAAGAAAGGTAGACTGAAGCAACAGCTTGATAGGTTCAAGTTCAAAGAGGGAGAAAGGTTAAAATCGGTGTTGCAAAGTTTTGTTGCAATTGTCAATGAAATCAGAACAACTGATCTTTCTATCACTGATTTTGATCTAAACAAGAAACTGCTTTACTCATTATTTGGTGAATGGTACACAACTAGCAAGTTTATCAAATAGAAGACAAATTTTCCCAATTTAAAGATTGATGATGTTATCTGTTTTCTGCAAGCAACTGAGCATGAAATTATTGAAAATCATATTATAAAAGAAGAGAAACCAAGCTTTCAAGTTGCAAGTGCTCTAATAGCTCCAATGGGAAATCTCTCAACTAAGAATCAACAGCAGATTCCCATTATTGAAGAGCCTAGTGAATTCAATTATGAGACTCCAAGAGTTTATGTGGCAAGCCAATCTGGAAGCCAACCTGGACATAAAAGATTTAATGTCCAAATGATAGATGATGGTGATACGTCTTCTATGACAAGTGGACATGCTCCATATGTTTCAGGAAACACAAGTCAAGGAAATGAATATCATGCTTTGTTTTCAATGTTTACTGAATCTTTTAATGCTCTTGTTGCAAATAACCTGATTCATACAAGTGTGGTACAAGAAGATTTGGAATAGATTGATGCAGATGATCTTGAAGATAGCGATTTAAAATGACAAGTACAATGTTGGCTGTGAGAAGTAAAAGATTGTATAACAGGACTGGAATGTCTATATTTTCTGGTCCAAATGACCGGATTGGATTTGATAAATCCAAGGCAATTTGCTACAACGATCAACAACCTGGTCACTTTGCTAGAGAATGCAACTAACCAAGAAAATTCCAGAATGGCAATAGTAATCTTCAAAGAAATCAGTTTCAGGTCAGACACAGGTTCAAGGTCAATTACAGAGACAATTCTATAACAACAACTTTCAACCACAACAAAACCATCAGCAAATCATTCCAAACAACAACCTATTCAGAGAAATTATCAAATCCCTCCTCAAGGTCCTACAAATCAAAATAGAAACAATGCAACTCAGCCAAGAAATCAAGGAAATGTTTCTTTAGCTCAACAATCACAAGATTTGATTGGTTTAATCATGCTGAAGAGATTCAAAAGTCAAATGTTGTATTTATGGCTAAAATCAATAATCAAGATGTATCTTCAACATCTCAGGTACATATAAATCTCTTAACCTCAAAATTACTTGATATGAATGATTTATTGAGAATAGAGGTTGGTCATTTAAAATCTGAGTGTTTCCAGAAGGAGCGCATAATTAATGTCTATGAAATGAGTGAAATTACTTATGAAAATCAAATCAAAGGTCTAGAACAAAACTGTATGGCCAGCTATGAAACTCAATCAAGATACACCACTGAGATAGAAGGTTTGAAGAAGATGTACTTGGAAGAAAAGATCAAGACTACTCAGCTTCAAGTTGAAGTTGATTTTCCAAAAAATTTTCTTTCAATTGGTAAAATTTGTGGGAAATTAATGTAGATCAAAGAAGAAGATAAGTATAAGGTTGTTCACCACCTTTTAATGACAATTATTCATTGAAAGTGGACAAGGAGTAAAAGGGAAGCTTATTTGGAACAATTCAAGAAAGTTTTCAAGGAAAAAGAAGAATTTGTTGAAAACTATAAGATGGTTAGTGTTAATAAAGAAGGAGAGTTTGTGTTAAGAAATGATAACTTAAAGCAAGCTAAAGATTATAAATATGATGCAAGTGAAACTGCTTTGGATGATCAATAATAAGATGAATCATTTGTAGACAACTCAAGTATCTCAAATGATACATGTTCAAGTTGTGGAAGTATCAAGAGTTTAGATAAAAAGAGAATGAATTCAAATGGTAAGATTCCAAGATTACCCAAAATTTTACCAAAAATGAAGAAAATTCATGAACAAATGAGAAGAGTCCATAAGCCATTTTGATATATGTGGTGGTTCCCAAAAGAAGAAGAATCATGTTGCTGCACAAGTACACATATATACTCACAAAAGGGCAATTAATTCAATGAATAAATGTGTTTAGAGTTTGAAGAAGTAATGAAGTCAAGATACAGTATGTGTTATATGGGAGATATGGATTTCTTCCTTGGATTTCAAGTACAACATAAGATGGATGGAATATTTATTAGTCAATCCAAGTATATACAAGACATCTTAACCAAGTTCAAATGCCAAGATTTGAAGACTGCTTCCACTCCAATGGACACACATGAAAAAAATGGTAGTTGATGAAAAGGGGGAGCCTGTGGATCAACATGAATACAGAGCTAAGATTGGATCACTCATGTATATGACTGCTTCAAGACCAGATATCATGTTTGCTGTATGTGTGTGGGCAAGATTCCAAGATAATCATAAAGTCTCGCATATGATGGTTGTCAAGAGAATCTTCAGATACTTGAAAGGAAAACCAGATTTGGGAATTTGGTATCCAAAGAACAATGCTTTTGATCTTCTTGCCTACATTGACAATGACTATGATGGGTGCAATATGAGCATGAAGTCAACATTTGGTGGTTGCCAATTCTTAGGAGAAGGGCCCAGCCCAAAAGGGACAGCACACCTCCACTTCAAGCGCACCTCTGTACCGACTGAATAACTCTAAGGTCTACCCAATGGAATCGGTGAACAACGCGAACTGGTTAGATGCGTGGGGCAGAGGGATCATAGTACCACCCCCTTTTCTTGATCCAGCCTTTTCCTAGCTTCGGTAGTAAATCACCTACTAAAAAAGGGGTAGGCCCGCACACCTTCTTTGAGACTACTAAGGCAGGCGGCAAACTCTTTTATCAGGGAAGGTAATAATGGGCCTAAGCACGACAGATGCCGTACACTTGAGTGGATATGATGGCTAGTAAGAGAATCTTCAGATACTTGAAAGGAAGACCAGATTTGGGAATTTGGTATCCAAAGAACAATGCTTTTGATCTTCTTACCTACACTGACAGTGACTATGATGGATGCAATATGAGCATGAAGTCAACATCTGGTGGTTGTCAATTCTTAGGAGACAGGCTGGTCTCATGGCAATGCAAGAAGCAAACAACTGTGTCAATTTCATCTGCCGAAACTGAATACATTGCTGCATCTGCTTTTTGTGCTCAAGTCCTTTGGATTCAGAATCAACTACTTGATTATGGTCTGAATTACTTAAACACTCCAATTTTCATTGATAATACTGTTGCTTTATTTATTGTGAAAAATCCTGTTTAACATTCAAAGACCAAGCATATTGAAATCAGACACCATTTCATCAGAGATTGCAATGAGAAATGACTAATATAAATTAAAATAGTTGAAAGTAGTGACAACTTGGTTGATTTATTCACCAAGCCACTAGATAAGACTAGATTCAACTTTCTATTAAAAACTATAGGCATGATCAACTCTGATGAAGTCCGATTGATGATATTTGCTCAAATGTGCTAACTGATTATCTTATTCAAGGTCTTGAATGAGTTGCAAATGAGTTAAATTGTGGCTATATGTTATAATGTGTTCTTTGCTGTGATGAAAATGTGCTTAAATGAATAAGTGTACCTTAGGTATCTATGATGCTTAGGTATGAATTTGTTATTATGTTTCATGATTATTGATGAGTGTGATTGAATCTGATTGAAGTGTCTTATCTGCATACTTGTCTGAAAAGATCATGATTGATGTTTTGAAATGATTATGTGCTTAGAACACGTTAGAGTATGCATGTTTTATCCTGTTTAGAACTCCATGCTAGCCTGCTTGTGTTAATGCACTAATGTGACTTCTGATTATGTTTGATTATATAAACAGTTAGTCTTTGTCAAAATTACTTTTTGCTGAAACTTATGTGATTGAATGAATTATCAATGAAGTTTTTAAAAAGTAAAATGTTTTTGATAAAAGAACAAACTTATGGTGATGAGACATGATAAGATATTCAGTTCAAGCTTTAAAGAAGCTTAAAAGGTTTTCAATGATCATTCATCCAACCTTATGGGAAATGATAGTATATTGATAATTTACACCAATCATATGGATTTAATAGGTTAAAGAGGCTATTAGTGTAGTCATTGATATGTATGATAGTTTTCCATGATGTGTAAAAACTGAGGTGATATAAACTAAATGAATATGATATACTTAATGTGGAGATACATTGCTGAAATGTGCATGTTTCAAGATATATCTCTCCAAATGATAGGCATAAAAGTTACTATCCAGTTATACACAAGCCTGTTGGTATTTGGTCATTCAAAATGATCCACTTTTACATATGACAAAGAACAAAATTGAGCAAAAAGGATTACACATCAACCAAAAGTTGATAAAATTACAAACATGAGGGTTTAAACTCGTACTACAGAGGTGGGGAATCAATATAAGTCCTAAACACCTTGAATGTAAGGCATGTAAGTCCGTATTGCGTGACATGTAAGTCCAACGTTCAACCTCAAAGTTTGAAAAGTTTAGAAAAGATAAATTTATTAAAGAAAGTTATTAATGTTCTGTCATTAAAGATGTGTTGACCAAATATCAGGGAACTGAAGTCAATTTGGGGTGATTCGGAGAAAGCCAAATAAGCTTTGAGAAGAGATTTGAGACATCATAGTGCAATAAGTGTTATCCATTTTTGTATTATGCAACTAATTGAATCTTAATCATATCACCAAAGTAATGAAATTCATGCTCAGTAAATACCTACTATTAACCTGCCTATTGTGTCATAATAATGTTGAGAATGAAGTATTGAAAGGTGACTTAATCAATATGATCCAATGTTGAGATCTTTTCAAAAAAAGAAAAGGATTTGAAATGATAAAACGGAAATTTGATCTCAAAATGCACCATTTGCACTTAAACTTTGAACAAAAAGGAAATATTGTTTAAAGTCAGGTTTAAGTCAAAAAGAGTTACATCTTTATAATGAATATGTCTGAATATTTATGAATATGCGCTTTGGAGTACACTTGAATGATTATGTACTTTCGAGTAAACTAAATTGTTTACTTGTAATTTAACTCGTTCGAGCATACTTGATAAATGTTTGATATGAATATGTCTGAATATGTGTTCTCAAGTATACTTGAATATTTATATGATGTTTAACTCTTTCGAATAAATTTGGAGTATTTCGAGTAAACTTGATGAATTGTTGATATAATTATGTTTTGAATGTCTCGTTACTTTGTTCTAGAGTACAAGTGTTTTCGAGTAAACTTTTTTTATCGAGCACACTTTATGCTTCAAGCAAACTTTTATATTAAGAATTTAATGTTTCAAGTGTCTTCAAGCATACTTGCAATTTTCAAGTGTTTTCGAGTAAACTTAGTTTATCGAGCACCATTTGTGCTTCCAACACACTTACATGTTAGGCTTTAACATTACATGTGTCCTCAAGCAAATTTTATGTTTGTGAATGAAATTTGGAGTAAAATTTGTTCCTCGAGCATATTTGATAGTATATCTGTGAACAAAACAAATTCTTTGCTTGAGTAAGTTCTTTCTAGTAAACTTCTGTTTTTTAGTATATTCGAGTAAGTTTTGACATTTAGGAATATTTCTATGTTAATATATTGATATCTTAATTGATTTCGAGCAAAGTGTTTATTTGAAAAAATATACTTGATTATTTGGCTTGTAACTAATTTCTAAAGCAATCTCGTATATTCGAGTTAGCTTCTTTCATTTTGTTAGAGTATTTCTATTAACATTAAAATCAAACAAACTCTATGTTCAAGCAAGCTTTGGTAAAATACATTGGCCGAGCAAGCTTTGTGCTTATATATTTGAAAATGAGATTTTTAGCTGTATTCTGAAACTAAACGACACAAATCATTTAACATCCACTTTCAAATGCACAAGTGTATATTATAAAAGAGGGACCTAGAAAAACTTTCATTTCATCCTTTTTCCTCTCTCTCTCTCTCTCTTCTATTATACCCAGCTTCCTCTCAACCTAAGTAATCGAATCGTTGCTCAATAAATCTCTCTAAACTTATCATCCGTCCTAATTCCGACTTGGTAAGCTTTAATTAAATGATTTCCGACACTCATTATGTGGGTTTAGGTCTTTAATTTTCAATTTTACTAACATCTCTGTTTTATGTGTAGGTTATTATATTTTCGAAGAAAAGGTTCATAAAGACTATACTTTTATACTTTCTTCTTCAATTATATATACATGCATGTTCAATTGATGTTCAAATTAACTAACTTATACTTTGAATATGTGTTTTTATTTGTGTGTGTGTAGATATGGCTTATAAATTTGAGCAAAAGCACAATATGTGCACACTTCTCCAAATCACAGAGGAAAATTGTCCCTTGGAGTTGATGATTAATTGGCTTATACGCTCAAATTTGAAGTTTGCTTTGACAAAAAACCCCCATTATCTACAGAAATCATCACTTGGATTTCTAGAGATCTGCAAAATATGTTGATGACATAAATGGATGAAGAATAGAGGCAACTGTGATTAGAAGGGAGATTGCAGTGACTGAACAACTTATACACACAAGACTCCAATTGAATGATAATTTTGAAGTACAATTATCCTACTCCCAGTAAAAGTTGTTAAGAATTTTTCAAGAGACACTGGGATATCAAGGAACATTGATTAGTGACAATTCGGAAAGGAATGTTTCCTTTGCTTTAAAAGTTTCTAATCCATCACATAATTCAAAGTATGACTCCAAGAAGAGGAACCTGGACATTGATGAGTTGGGAGATTTCTACAGCCACTGTTTCTGTTCTGTACGACCAACCATTCAACTTTTGCAGAATGATCTTTGAAGGATTGGTCACAAATGTACGAAAGAGGGAGAATGACAAGTTCTTGATGTATCCAAGATTTCTCCAAATCATTTTCAACATGCTGCATCCTGACTTACCAACTTTCGGGAAAACACATTTATTACAAGATCCGAATGTTTATTGGAGGATAGCAGGTTGGGTGCAACAAGTCAATTTTATTAGGAAATGGAGTTTGATATACTCCCTTGGTTGATAAATAATGATGTTGAGATAATGGAGGTTCCTGCTTCACATGTGGTGAGCAGTGAGGAAGATAGTGACGAGAAAGATAATGATGATGGGAGTGAGTCTGATGATAGTGATGATGACATGATGTACGAGGAGATGATGTTTATCTCACCCCAACCTAAACTAGAAATGCAGGGGCGTGAGCTGATTGCTCACAACTCTCAAGGAACTATCATGCAATATTAAAATGATAATATCTATTATTCAAATTCAAATAATCCAACAATTTCAAATAACCAAAGTACATAATTCCATAATAAACATTTAAAACAAAATCAAAAATTTAATTCTTGTGTCTTCTTCTATAGCATGCAACCCTAAGTTTCCTTGAAACAAATCCTGATAATCATATCATACGGTGATCTGCATATGCGTTAAAATTACAATAATTTTGTCAACACGAGGTTGAGTGAGTAAAACACTAGATAAATGAATATATAATAAGTATAGAAAAGTGCAAACTGTATCAAGTGAGATAAGCAATTTAACCAAATGATCAAGTAAATAAGTTGTCGGTATGGTTTTGAGGACATCTTTTAACGCAAAAGTTGTAGTGGATTTTAATAAAGCAAAGAACATGGTTTTGAAGAAACAAAAGTTTTAAGGAGTTTTAATTACAAAATCACCAATGTATAAGACATTTCAAAAGTTGCAGTGGATTTTAATAAAGCAAAGAAATTTCTATGACATCTTTTAACGCAAATTTATAAGTATTGAAAGTTGTAAAGAGGTAACTCATTAATAGTTGAGGTTAATAAAATGAGGATAAGTAAATAAGATAGAAGTAGGCTTTTATAACAATTGACTTAAATAAGATAAGCTTTATTCATAAGATAGGGTATGCAAAGGATTAATAGTTCAAATCGAAATAATTCAATGCCATAAAAGGCATTACAATACATAATTAGGAAAAAGACAAGATAAATTAAGATAGATAAAGAAAATGGAAAAATTCTTCGGCATCCTTGAGTAGCTTAGTTGATTTGGCTTGAAGAACCCTGAGGAGTTGCATTCGTGAGAGCTTGAGCAGAAGAGGTAGATTGACATGGGATAGCTTGAATGGGTTGAACTTGCATAGCAGGGGCTTGAGTGGAGTAGATTTGGGGTAAGTAAGGTTAACTTTGATTGATGGGAGGAGCTTGAAGGACATGGGGTTGATGGGTTTGAACTTGGTGAGCATGGGTCAAGTAGTATGTTGCAGTCATAGTTTGTGCTTTATGAGCATGGATAAGTTAAAGACACGCATTACGAAGATGATTTAGGTCTTCACAATGGTAGCATGCACGGGTATTAGGAACACCAGGTTGAGTATTTGGGGTGGTTTGTGCATTAGGTGGGGCACGACAAGTGTTAGCAAGGTGAATATAATGATTCTAGGACCAAGACACTGAAGGTAATCATGAAAAGTGGCATGCTCAAAACGATTATATTCAGGGTTGACTTTAGGGAGTTCAACAGAGAGCAGTTGGAAGAGCTAGCAGATCTAAGACACTTTGATTATCAGCAAAGAGATAGATTTGCTGGACAACAAAGGAATGATCTATCAAAATACTTGAAAGAACAAGCTAGAAAAGGATTTCCTTTGTTGAACAAGAAAAGAAAACTGGAATACATTGAAGCTGAAAAGACTAAAAGGCAAAGGAGATAGAGTGACATAAGAATGACAGAACTATCATTTGGCAAGTCCAAGAAAGTTACTAATCCCTATGCTAACTTGAAAGAGTGTATAAGTATGAGAAGACAGGTGAGCAGGCCTAACTCAGAGTTGCAAAGAAATGGAAAAATATCTCAGATACACTTTGAAAAGAAGACAGATTGCTTAATCTTAAAAAACTCTAAGGGTGTGGCTTTGGGAATTATCAAAGAAGAAACTGATTTGGAATATCTCCAAATGGATGACCTTCATGACATCATGAGATGGAATCTTCTTGATGAACATCCATTCCATGTGGAGATATCAATTTTTCAACAGAATGTTGTTGTTAGACTTGATAGAAGAACTGAAGGAAGAAGAAGCTCAAGGAGCTAGTTACTTTTGATTACGTTTTTGATTTGTAATGTCCTTGTGACAGAATTTTAAATTTGTAATATTTTTCTTTCAAATAATGTAATTTACTGCTTTCAAGAATATGATGTGTATTTTAGACAAGTGTATGTATTCCACAGGTGTTTTGGTGCATCTGAGTTTGTTACAATCTAGGGGGAGATTGTTGGGATCAAGAATGATCAAGGAAGATTGGAATTTTCTCAGCCTCCTCAAGAAAATGGCTAAGTATGGAATACGAGTAAACTTGGCACTTCGAGCAAGACTAATACTTATTCAAGAATGATATCTTACATCGAGCAAGGCTATCTTCTGGAATTCTTCTAAGTGTTTACTTCGAGCAAACTACACTTCATCTAGCAAGGTTTGCTTTAGAGCAAATTCTTGAATTAGCCAAGCTTAAACCAAGTAATTTGGTGGATCGAGCAAGGTTTCAATAATGGGGATCTCAAGCACACTTGTAGGAAGTTAAGTGAAATTTTACTAAGGACTTCTACGAGCAAGGTTCAACCTCTGGCAAGCTACAGTATCCCAAGTACACTTAGTTTATTTGAATAAGTTTAAGACAAAAGGTTGAAGCGATCAAGAAGAACAAGTTTTCTAGTAGGATATTATCGAGAAAATTTTGATATTATCATGACGATTGAAGTCTGCTTGAAGAATATTTTCTAACGAAAATATTCTAAGTAAAGCTTGAAAATATTCTAAGTAAAGCTTGCTCTAAGAACTGTTCCAGCACACTTATGGATTACATGGTCTGCTCGACAAAGACAAAAGCTTACTCGAAGACCTGTTTACACTTGTAATAATTTTGAATACGTTTGAATATGTTTTTCCAATGATTAGAGTTTCTCGAATGTGTCAGGTGTGTCTATTTAAGGAAAGTTTTGGTCACATTTATGGGTAGGCGTGAACGGTGATTGACCGCTGATTAGACTTTCTTAGCAAACAGAATATCCTTGTATGAAAAGTAGCCTCACCTGACATTCTACCTAGAAACCCTAAAGTTATTCCTTTGTATTAAAGATTAGTATCAATGGAAATCTTTTGAGTGTCTTGTGTGTTTGTCATCTTTATGTTATTTGAGCAACATCTTGATTACTATTGATTCCGCCTTTAGTAATCATCGGTTTTTACATTAGCATATTCATAACAGTCTTGTCAACACTTAGTTGTTGGTTACGAGGTTGATAGTGAGAATAATTGATCCTGACAAATAACCTTTTGGATTTCTTCTCGGTTTTTGTTGGTTTCTTAAACGAACCCACAAAACCGAATAATACAAAATGGCAAGTGTTTAAGGAATTCATGAAGAATTCTCCTTTATATAGTATGGTGACATAGTGGGCTTTATGTCTACCACCCCAAGCCCATTACATTAATGGACCATTCCACCAACAAAACTTTCTAATAAATCGTCTTACGAAATTACTATGATATACAATAATGATAAAACAATAACAATGAGAAATTATTGTCGTCGACAAATAATGTTCAAAAATATCGAAACTGATGTAAAAAACGATATCAACAATAAATGCCTATAAAATAAATCGTATGTGTCACTCTCAGGTTGCTCCCCACCCTCTCAAGCCACCATATTTCTTGATTTGTGATTTGAGGCTTCTCATGCGTTTGACCCGAATTCACGGGTCATGTGTCTCAACAAACACGAATTGTCTTTAAATGGGTTATATCATCTCACTTTTTTGTGAAACCCTTTCATAATCAAGCAATTATTTTCACGGGTCATGCTTCTCACCAAACCCGAATAGCCCTTAAAAGAGTTATAATATCTCATTTATTTGTGAAATAACCCCTTAATCATCTAACAATAACTTTCACGGGTCATGAGTCTCATCAAAACTGGATAGCCCTTAAATGGGTTATAATATCTCATTTATTTGTAAAACCATCATCACCCCTAATTTAATTTCGCTCCTCTACATTTTCTCTATCGTTGGTCTATCCTTTCCATCACCGCTTAATTTTCGATTACCACCCCACCATCTATCCTCTCCATCACCTCCCCTCTCATGCTTCAACCACCATCGTCATGTACATCAACCACCCCTTTTTCATAAGACAAATATTTATGTTCATATTTGTTCATTTAAAAAAATAACATGCTCATGTTCGTTTATGTTTGTTCGTTAAAAATCAAAAAACTACACATCTCAATTGAAAGAGCCTAAACATTAATGAATATAATGAACATAACAAACTAATATGCATGTATTAAATCAAATAAAACTACGTTAAAAATAAAACAAATTCTTACAAAATATAAAATAGCAAAACGATTAAAAACAATAACCTAATTAAACCCCAGCAATATGGGGGAAATAAAACTAGTATCTATATAAATGGCTACAAAAAAAACCTATGTGTTACTCTTTGGTTGGTCATCGCCTGTCTCAAGCCATCAAATTACTTGATTTGTGATTTGAGCCTTCTCATGCATTTGAATTCGCATGTACGTGTATTACCAAACATGGATAGTCCCTAAATGAACTATAACATCTCAGTTATTTGTGAAACCCTTTCATAAACAAACAATAATTTTCACGGGTCATGGGTCTCACCAAGCTCGGATAGCCATTAAATGAGTTATAACATCTCATTTATTTGTGAGTAACCCATTAATCATCAGTATTATCACAGGTCATGAGTCTCCGCAAGCCTTAATATTTCATTTATTTGTGAAACTCTTTCATCATTAAACCTTAATTTAGTTTCTCTCCTCTACATGTTCTCCGTTGTCAGCTTATCTTCTCCATCATCGGTTAACTTTCGATTACCACTGTAACACCTCGGCTTAAGCGGAAATGCCCGGTTGTGATGTACAGATTGCCCAAAACACATGTGACACTATTAAGTGACAATATTATCATTAATTCATTCAAATCTCAAGTACACAAGTTGTTCAAATAAACAATTACAAAGGAAAGGAATAAAACGAGCATCAACTTTGTTTATTATTTAAGTAACCTAATTTCTAGTGTCTTCATCCATATCATCCTCTAATAATGGTACCTGTAACATATGTATAAAATAATGTCAACTAACTTAATAGTTGGTGAGTTCACACAGTTTGATATAAATACATAAAAACCATACAATTCCATTAGACAAGTGTAATAATCGCGCAAGTAAGTTCCTTTCCAGTTGGGATTGTGCACCAACGTACTCGGATAATGAGGCCCTTTTCCACTCATAACAACAAGGTCTTGAGCGCAAATGGGAGCGTATGATCATAACAACAAGTTCGAGCGAGTAATCAAGTAAACACACAAGTCCATGTGATGAATTGTAGTTTGTAAATGAAATGGTAATTACTTGAGTTTATAAGATACATATGCTACCCTCAAAAATAATAAAAGAGTAAAAAAGGGGGGGGGGTGTGAGAGACTCACATTTGAAATTGAGAAATAACTTGGAATAATAAGCGAAGATGCGTTAAAGGAACCGAAGCGGTCGAACCTCACAAACTATATATAAAAGAAAGAAAGTACAAATGTAAACGATAACTAGCGGGATTATAGAAATTAAACGGATATAGTTTTATGTTAGAGATTATGAATTAACTTAGTATATTTTAAGGTATTTATAATATAATATCCATTTTAATCTTTAATGGATTTTAACGGTTTATGATTATATTTACGAGATTGGAAGTTTATAAAGTTTATCAAAGAAAACTATTGATTTAAACGTAATTTTAACCTATTAGCGTTAAAAGTTAACAAATGATATTAATTAAATAATATAATATTAGCTCGGGTTTATATGAAAACTTAATGGAAAGTATGAAAGTTGGTGTTTAGGTGAAAAATAATTTATAAAGTTTTTTATCTAACTTAAAATAATTTTATTTGATTTTTAATAATTTTTTTATTAATTTTAATTGCTTTTATATAATAAATAAGAGGTTTTAAAAATAAAACAAAAAAAAGGTGCACTGACCCGGGTTCGAACCCGGGTCCTCACGTTCAAAGTGAGCCGGCCCAACCACTAGACCAACTCCAATACTTGTTTTATTACTGAAAAATAATTTATATAAACAATATAAAATTTCATCTTCTACACTAATAAACCCTAGGATTCAAATTGCTTAAAGCGTTTCATGTTTGTTAATTTAAAGTTAGGGGTTCTGTTTTGTGGCTTAAAATGATGAAAATCATATAACACTTGATTTGTTGCAGGAATAATGGTGAACGGAGTTTGGTCGGAGATGGATCTTGGACGAAAGATTATGAGATTTAAATTGTGTTTATGTGTCAATTGATGTTTGTAACAGGATTAGTTGATGATTTAGGTTCTATTTATAATGTCAATTGGAGCATAGGACGAGTAATTGGTCGTTTAATGATTTTGATAATAATCCGGCTAGTTACTTGGGATTTAATCGATCATAAAGATAATTATTATACGTTTTAAGACTTTATTTGGGGTCTTAGTTAGCGGAGAAATTAGTTATACGAATCAATTTGGTCAAAGAACGAGATTTGCGGGCTAAACAAATGTCGCTGGATTGAATTGCGGTCGCCGGATTCCGGCCGGATGCCGGAAAAACGTGAGGCGGGGGTGGGGGGGGGGGGAATGGGGGCTGGGTAATTGTAATATTATTATTATTATTATTTAAATATATTTACACCTATACCCCTAGACTTTATAAGTATATATAAATTAATTTTAAACTTTATTTACACAATGAACCTTGAACTTTCAAATGCTATATAAACTTGATATAATTTTGTATCTTTGGAATATTTGTATATTATACCCGCATAGTTTGGAGATTAATTATTTTATTAACTTTAAATCCCGGAATTTCGTTATGTGAACCGAATGAAGATAAAATGAACGAATAATAACTACAAATCGTCGTAATTAATATTAAATGCTAAACGACAAATAAGAATACATTGAAATGACACAACGGGTCGGTTTAACGGATACAAATACAAATACGAATATGAATAAAAGGTCGACAATTGTCACAACCACCCACCATCGTCAACCTCCCCTCTTATGCATCAAGCACTATCATCACCTACGTCAACTGCCGTTTTTTCATAAGACAAAAATTTGTGTTCATGTTTGTTCGTTAAAAAAAATTAACATGTCCGTGTCCATATATGTTAATTCGTTAAAAATTTAAAAAACCTACACATCTCAATTGAAAGAGTACAATTGTTAAAAAAAATATAATTAACGTAACAAACCAATATATACATATTAAATCAAAACAAAAATATGTTGTAAAATAAAATAAATCATTGCAAAATATAAAATAGAAAAATGAATAAAAACAAAAACCTAAATAAAATCCCCGTAACACTAGAGGACTCAAGCTAGGTATAAATATATCCCTCATTCACATGTTAAAAAACACTCGCTCACATGTAATATATCACCAATTCACATGTAATATACCACCGTTTATAATATTTGAAATCGGTTAATTTTTCAACAAACTATGTTGTTTTAACAAAACCCACTTTTTATAATATGTGTTTTTAAGTTCTTTCATTAAATATAATTATGATACGATAGTTCAGTGCCTGGGTTTTGTTTCGGGGGGGGGGGGGGGGGGGGGGGTCATCATAAATGAAGTGTGGATCTAGTTAAATTAGTTAGCGATTGGATCAAAAGTTATTGAAAGGTTGGGATGTGTTCCCTTATTCCTATTTTTTCAAGTTCCACATAAAACAGCCCCATACATAAAATTACAACATATATAGAAAAATGCTACATAACAATATATGAAATTTATAATTTTGACATTTGCTTGAAATATACGTGACAACCTATTAATTATTCCTATGATCCAAATGAATGATTTAATGCTCAATATATAACTTTTATTATATCTTACTACTTTTCCGTTTTATAAAACATGTTTAATTATTCATTGAAACTGATTTTATCTCTAAATGAATTTGATTGTATATGGCTATGTCTTAGTGAATTTTGCGTTCTGTAATGTCTAGGTTCTTGCCATTCTTGGATAAGTTATAAAATAATATTTTCGTTAAAAAGATTATAAGTAATTTAATTACGTTAATGAGTACAATGAGAGATATATAACATGGTTATACCTAGGGAAAACGAAACGGACGAAACATGATAAGAATATGGTTTCCTATTTATGTTAGAGATTAATAAAATTTAAAAATATATATTTATGATTTATGCCCTTTCCTTGAAATACATGTGCCAGTCTATTAATTATTCCTATGACCCCTATGATCCAAATGAATGGTTTAATGCTCAAAATATAACTTTGATTATATATTACTACTTTTCCTTTTTTTAAAACATGTTTAATTATTTATTGGAACCTGATTATCTCTAAATGAATTATATTGTATGTGGCTATGTCTTGGTGAATCTTGCCTTTGTACTGTCTAGTTCATACTGGTCTTGGATAAGTTATAAAATCCTATTTTCATTCTTAAAATGATTATAAGGAATTTAATAGCGTTAATTACCACACGTAGAGATATATAACATGCTTATACTTAGGGCTGTAAACGAATCAAACGAAACATGGTGAGAATATGGTTTCCAACTTTATGTTAGGGAATTATAAAATTGAAGAACATAAAATAAATAATTGTATAAAAGCTTTCATGAACAACATATTCAAATGAGCAAAAACGAATGTTTATGAACACATTATCAAAAGTTCATGAACACAACTAAACGAATGAGGCATTTATTCATGTTCGTTTGTTTAAATAACCGAACAAAGTTTTTTGTTCTTGTTCACAGTGGTGGAGCTATAATGTTTTTTCAATCTGAGTTTTTTCCAACGTCAAGGTTTTCGGGCACGGATGGATCGGGTTGGTCATTCAGCCAAATAAATAAAATGCAATATCACTACCATAACAAAAGTACATCGTCACCATTAAAACAAAATACACAGTCATATTAAATAAAAAATTTTAAATGGATGCTCTAAAATTAAATGACATGTACTCAAAATATCACAAAAACGACAACATGCTAGCTGAAGAAAACGACATTGTTTTCTCTCTATAAAATTTAAGATTTTGTTTTTAGACCGAAAACAGTGAAATGTTTGCGCATATTTTGTGACACTATGCTCGCTAAAAAAGAATGGGTTCACATCGTTAAATCGTACCTGTAAGTTATATATAAAACCGGAAATGGACCGGAGCATGTTTGCCTCATTTACTTAATGAACTTTCCGTCAAACGGTTTACAAACAGTTTGTTAATTGTTTGGTTCGTTTACAACCCTAGTTATACTAGCATATATGGTCTAGAGAAGTAATGAATCTATATTTATAAAAAAATTATTTAACCACCAGATTGAACCGGATTTTTTTAATAATTTTTATATTTTTTAACAACTAGTAAAGTTCGGGACTTAAGGGCTATTTGTCAATTTTATGCTGAATCATTAATAGGGAAAACCAATTAAATGTGGTCTCCTAATTATTCATCATGTTTCTGAAACTCAACAATTAAGAGGCTTCATGGACTATTAAGATGTGTCTTTTTATTAAATCAAACACATTCTACCTCTGACCAATTCAGAAATAGCCTTTTATGAAGGCTGACAAACGAGTACTTGTTTAAGACATGATCAGACTTGTTAAAAAAAAGTGTTATGTGATTTTTTTTTTATTTTTTTAAATAACTGAAGTTAGTAGCCTAGACTCCATTATTTTCGCTTATTGGTACATGAAACTTAAAACTGTCTTATTGTCATGACATATAAAGTAGTTAAACGAGTCGTATTCATGTTTGATGCTTGTTTTACGCGCGGCATTTCTAACATGTTAAACCCATTAAGATATGAATTACCAGCCTTGCGGATTTTACTAAATAATTAAAATGCTACCTAACAACCCCTTAATCTCAAAAAAGAAAAGGAGAAATAGAACAAATTACAAGTTATATTTTATTTAAACTAATTTATCCATTTTTATTACGTAACTATAAACTATTTAAAATCAACTTCTCTAAATTAACCCTATAGGATAATGATTTTAGCGAAGAATGTTAGGAAGAAAACAGCTATGCGGAAGCGACAACACACATGCACAAACGATAAACACAGAGAAGAAGAAATAAATTAACATGACACAAGAATTTTATTTGGTACGGTTCTAGTAGGGAACCTACATCCACGGGCCATAACTAGGCGACTTCAATTAATGGTGCTACAAGATATTTTAATGGGCCTAATAGAACATGCCTAAAAGACTTTCAAAAACCCTAAAAAAAATTTGTAATTTTTTTCTTGTTTAATAAGACCTAGACGCAAACAAGTAACAATGGGGCTATCTGATTAGAGTGAATTAATAAACAAGGTTGGAGCTGATGGGCAAGATGAAAATACAAGGCATTGTTGTTTGCGAATAGAAGAAGACATTTTTACCTGTAGTGAAACAATTTGGGTCATACTCTCAGTAACGGGCTATAAAGTTGACCACCCTAAACGAGGAACATCTCAGACAAAGGTTTATTTTACACATTCAATGCAGTTTCTAAACATGAAATATCTAAGTTAAAACATTGGTTTATAATATTTATCACATAGTAACA